>NW_024609738.1:70000-75000 GCF_018296145.1 Oncorhynchus tshawytscha
TGAGGGATCTCCTCCCAGACCTGGACTAAAGCAGCCGCCAACTCCTGGACAGTCTGTGGTGCAACGTGGCGTTGGTGGATGGAGCGAGATATGATGTCCCAGATGTCTGAGGATCTCATCTCGATACCTAATGGCAGTCAGGCTACCTCTGGCGAGCACATAGAGGGCTGTGCGGCCCCCCAAAGAAATGCCACCCCACACCATGACTGACCCACCACCAAACCGGTCATGCTGGAGGATGTTGCAGGCAGCAGAACGTTCTCCACAGCGTCTCCAGACTCTGTCACGTCTGTCACATGCTCAGTGTGAACCTGCTTTCATCTGTGAAGAGCACAGGGCGCCAGTGGCGAATTTGCCAATCTTGGTGTTCTCTGGCAAATGCCTAACGTCCTGCACGGTGTTGGGCTGTAAGCACAACCCCCACCTGTGGACGTCGGGCCCTCATACTACCCTCATGAAGTCTGTTTCTGACCATTTGAGCAGACACATGCACATTTGTGGCCTGCTGGAAGTCATTTTGCAGGGCTCTGGCAGTGCTCCTCCTGCTCCTCCTTGCACAAAGGCGGAGGTAGCGGTCCTGCTGCTGGGTTGTTGCCCTCCTACAGTCTCCTCCACGTCTCCTGATGTACTGGCCTGTCTCCTGGTAGTTCCTCCATGCTCTGGACACTACGCTGACAGACACAGCAAACCTTCTTGCCACAGCTCGCAATGATGTGCCGTCCTGGATGAGCTGCACTACCTGAGCCACTTGTGTGGGTTGTAGACTCCGTCTCATGCTACCACTAGAGTGAAAGCACCGCCAGCATTCAAAAGTGACCAAAACATCAGCCAGGAAGCATAGGAACTGAGAAGTGGTCTGTGGTCACCACCTGCAGAACCACTCCTTTATTGGGGGTGTCTTGCTAATTGCCTATAATTTCCACCTGTTGTCTATTCCATTTGCACAACAGCATGTGAAATGTATTGTCAATCAGTGTTGCTTCCTAAGTGGACAGTTTGATTTCACAGAAGTGTGATTGACTTGGAGTTACATTGTGTTGTTTCAGTGTTCCCTTTATTTTTTTGAGCAGTGTATTTTTACTGAAGTACTTTACATCACTGCTTTAGCCTAGGTATCCAATCAGGTCTCGAGGTCTCAGACAAGGGTTACTCCATTACACACACACACACACACATCGCGGGCAGGTCCAGTGGAGTCTTGTTGCTCTGTGTGTGTTGAAGGGACATTATTAACTGTTGTTGCTGTGTGTTGGAGGGACATTATTAACTGTTGTTGCTGTGTGTTGGAGGGACATTATTAACTGTTGTTGCTGTGTGTTGGAGGGACATTAACTGGTGTTGCTGTGTGTTGGAGGGACATTATTAACTGTTGTTGCTGTGTGTTGAAGGGACATTATTAACTGTTGTTGCTGTGTGTTGGAGGGACATTAACTCTCCCCTGCCTCCTCTCTCCTATCTCTTCCCAGGTCAACGACGCTGTAGGGAGTGGCTGGCCCTGGCTCTATTTTGTCACGCTAATCATCATAGGGTCATTTTTTGTGCTTAACTTGGTGTTGGGGGTGTTGAGCGGGTAAGAACCGGTTCTACTGCAGGTTCTAATGGAGCCTGGCCTCTTCCTCTTCGACTGACTGGTTCTGCTGTGGCCTTTTCTTCCTGCTTGTCTGACTGGTTCTACCATGGCCTCTTCTGTCTGTCTGTCTGTCTGTCTGGTTCTACCATGGCCTCTTCTGTCTGTCTGTCTGTCTGACTGTCTGACTGACTGGTTCTACCATGGCCTCGTCTGTCTGACTGTCTGTCTGACTGACTGGTTCTACCATGGCCTCGTCTCTCTGTCTGTCTGTCTGACTGACTGGTTCTACCATGACCTGTCTGTCTGTCTGTCTGTCTGTCTGTCTGTCTGTCTGTCTGTCTGTCTGTCTGTCTGTCTGACTGACTGACTGGTTCTACTGTTGGTCTCCTCTCTGACTGACTGGTTATACTGTTGGTCTCTGACTGACTGACTGGTTCTTACTGTTGGTCTCCTCTCTGACTGACTGGTTCTACTGTTGGTCTCCTCTCTGACTGACTGGTTCTACTGTTGGTCTCCTCTCTGACTGACTGGTTCTACTGTTGGTCTCCTCTCTGACTGACTGGTTCTACTGTTGGTCTCCTCTCTGACTGACTGGTTCTACTGTTGGTCTCCTCTCTGACTGACTGGTTCTACTGTTGGTCTCTGACTGACTGACTGGTTCTACTGTTGGTCTCCTCTCTGACTTACTGACTGGTTCTACTGTTGGTCTCCTCTCTGACTGACTGGTTCTACTGTTGGTCTCCTCTCTGACTGACTGGTTCTACTGTTGGTCTCTGACTGACTTACTGACTGGTTCTACTGTTGGTCTCTGACTGACTTACTGACTGGTTCTACTGTTGGTCTCCTCTCTGACTGACTGGTTCTACTGTTGGTCTCCTCTCTGCCTTACTGACTGGTTCTACTGTTGGTCTCTCTCTGACTGACTGACTGGTTCTACTGTTGGTCTCCTCTCTGACTGACTGGTTCTATTGTTGGTCTCTGACTGACTGACTGGTTCTACTGTTGGTCTCCTCTCTGACTGACTGGTTCTACTGTTGGTCTCCTCTCTGACTGACTGACTGGTTCTACTGTTGGTCTCCTCTCTGACTGACTGACTGGTTCTACTGTTGGTCTCCTCTCTGACTTACTGACTGGTTCTACTGTTGGTCTCCTCTCTGACTGACTGGTTCTCCTGTTGGTCTCTTCTCTGAAGGTCGAGAGCCATGCGTCCTCCGAAACACGACCCGCCAAGCCGCACTACTTCTTGACACACTGCTCTCTTAACCTGGAAGCCAGCCGCACCAATGTGTGGGAGGAAACACTGTATAGATGGAGACAGAAGTCATGCACCGGGCCCGCCACAAGGAGCAGCTAGATCCCGTTGGGACGAGGACATCCCAGCCGGGAGAAACCCTCCCCTAACACGGACGACGCTGGGCCAATTGTGCCCCGCCTCATGGGTCTCCCGGTCGCAGCCAGCTGTGACACAGCCCGGGATCGAACCCGGGTCTGTAGTGACACCTCTAGCACTGCGATGCAGTGCCTTAGACCGCTGCGCCACTCGGGAGTTCATCCAGCCTGACTTACTGACTAACTGACTAGTTAAACTTTGGCCTTTTCTTCCAGCCTGACTTACTGACTGCTCCTATTTCTGACTGACTAACTTGCTGACTGCTCCTATTTCTGACTGACTGACTTGCTGACTGTCTCTCCACATCCTCTCCTCTACCTCTTCCTGATAAACCACTCTATTCTAGTCTCAGGCTTTTAGTTGGGATGGATGCTGCTGTTATTGCTGTTGGCTGGGGGAATACAGGGGCCTATTAAAGCCCATCTATAATGTATGATGTCTTAAGACGTAACTACTATATGTATGAAGTTGTTTGTCAAGACAACATTCATGATCTTTAGCACCTGTATGTCTGACTTTGTTTTCATGTGTATATCTACCGTGTCTCTGTTTTCTGTTGTTTGCATGCTTCATACTCAACATATCGTCCCCAAAAATGCCATAGATTCCCGCTTAGAATGTGAATCCACATCAATCCTAAATAGACATCAGAGAACAGAGGGAGAGGATAGGGAGACATACATTGAGATAGACAGGACGTGGAGAAACAGAGAGAACCCTGGGAGTAATTCTACTGAGGGTTCTAAGGGTGTATATACTGTATACAACAGGAGACAGGACGTGGAGAAACAGAGAGGCCCCTGGGAGTAATTCTACTGAGGGTTCTAAGGGTGTATATACTGTAGACAACAGGAGACAGGACGTGGAGAAACAGAGAGGCCCCTGGGAGTAATTCTACTGAGGGTTCTAAGGGTGTATATACTGTAGACAACAGGAGACAGGACGTGGAGAAACAGAGAGAATTCTGGGATCATTTTCTCTCTACTTGTAACTCAGTCAGTTTGTCTCATCCATCTTCCCAGTTATTGTATCCATTTGGGACACAGACGGGGCCGTGGGTCAGCAGTGCTAGACGTATTCAGCCCTGTAGAGAGAGTCTGTGGTGTGTAATTTCTGTAATTTCCGAACTTCCCAGGTGACCAATACTCCACTCAAGCACCACTCACCAACACAGTGATTTCCTCAGACACCAACCAGGGTGGTGGGAAGCTGTGTCGGCCCTAGTGGCAGTCATGCATCCCAAATGGAAACCTGTTCCCTTTATAGTGCACTACTTTTGACCAGGGCCCACAGGGAACAGGGTGCTGTTTGACCAGGGCCCCATAGGGAACAGGGTGCTGTTTGACCAGGGCCCCACAGGGAACAGGGTGCTGTTTGACCAGGGCCCCATAGGGAACAGGGTGCTGTTTGACCAGGGCCCCATAGGGAACAGGGTGGGAACAGGGTGCTGTTTGACCAGGGCCCCATAGGGAACAGGGTGCTGTTTGACCAGGGCCCCATAGGGAACAGGTGCTGTTTGACCAGGGCCCCATAGGGAACAGGTGCTGTTTGACCAGGGCCCCATAGGTGCTGGAACAGGGGGTGCTGTTTGACCAGGGCCCCATAGGGAACAGGGAACAGGTGCTGTTTGACCAGGGCCCCATAGGGAACAGGGTGCTGTTTGACCAGGGCCCCATAGGGAACAGGGTGCTGTTTGACCAGGGCCCCCATAGGGAACAGGGTGCTGTTTGACCAGGGCCCCATAGGGAACAGGGTGCTGTTTGACCAGGGCCCCATAGGGAACAGGGTGCTGTTTGACCAGGGCCCCATAGGGAACAGGTGCTGTTTGACCAGGGCCCCATAGGGAACAGGGTGCTGTTTGACCAGGGCCCCATGTTTGTGCCCCATAGGGACAGGTGCTGTTTGGGCCCCATAGGGAACAGGTGCTGTTTGACCAGGGCCAGGGAACAGGGGGTGCTGTTTGACCAGGGCCCCACCTAGGGAACAGGGAACAGGTGCTGTTTGACCAGGGCCCCCAGGATGGCCCCCTTGAGATAGAAC
>NW_024609738.1:82500-87500 GCF_018296145.1 Oncorhynchus tshawytscha
CGTTACCTCTCACTGTGTCCCATTACCCATTACCTCATACTGTGTCCCATTACCTCTCACTGTGTCCCATTACCCATTACCTCTCACTGTGTCCTGTTACCTCTCACTGTGTCCCATTTCCCATTATCTCTCACTGTGTCCCATTACCCATTACCTCTTACTGTGTCCCATTACCCATTACCTCTCACTGTGTCCCATTACCTCTCACTATGTCCCATTACCTCTCACTGTGTCCCATTACCTCTCGCTGTGTCCCATTACCCATTACCTCTCCCTGTGTCCCATTCCCATTACCCATTACCTCTCCCTGTGTCCCATTACCCATTACCTCTGTGTCATTACCTCTCACTGTGTCCCATTACCCATGTGTATTACCCTCTCACTGTGTCCCATTTACCTCTCACTATGTCCCATTACCTCTCACTGTGTGTCCCATTACTCCTGTGTCCCATTACCCCTCTCACTGTGTCCCATTACCTCTCACTGTGTCCCATTACCTCTCACTGTGTCCCATTACCCATTACCTCTCAATGTGTCCCATTACCTCTTACTGTGTCCCATTACCCATTACCTCTCAATCTGTCCCATTACCCATTACCTCTCAATCTGTCCCATTACCCATTACCCATTACCCCTCACGGTGTCCCATTACCCATTACCTCTCACTGTGTCCCATTACCCATTACCTCCCACTGTGTCTCATTACCCATTACCTCTCACTGTGTCCCATTACCTCTCACTGTGTCCCATTACCTCTCACTGTGTCCCATTACCCATTACCTCTCACTGTGTCCCATTACCTATCACCTCTCTGTGTCCCATTAGCCATTACCTCTCACTGTGTCCATTACCCATTACGTCTTACTGTGTCCCATTACCCATTACCTCTCACTGTGTCCCATTACCCATTACCTCTCACTGTGTTCCATTATCCATTACCTCTCACTGTGTTCCATTACCCATTACCTCTCACTGTGTCCCATTACCCATTACCTCTCACTGTGTCCCATTACCCATTACCTCTCACTGTGTCCCATTACCTCTTACTGTGTTCCATTACCCATTACCTCTCACTGTGTCCCATTACCCATTACCTCTCACTGTGTCCCATTACCCATTACCTCTCACTGTTTTCCCATTACCCATTACCTCTCACTGTGTCCCATTACCCATTACCTCTCATTGTGTTCCATTATCCATTACCTCTCACTGTGTTCCATTACCCATTACCTCTCACTGTGTCCCATTACACATTACCTCTCACTGTGTCACATGACCTCTTACGGTGTTCCATTACCCATTACCTCTCACTGTGTCCCATTACCCATTACCTCTCACTGTGTCCCGTTACCTCTCACTGTGTCTCATTACCCATTACCTCTCACTGTGTTCCATTACCCATTACCTCATACTGTGTCCCATTACCTCTCACTGTGTCCCATTACCCATTACCTCTCACTGTGTCACATTACCTCTTACTGTGTTCCATTACCCATTACCTCTCACTGTGTCCCATTACCCATTACCTCTCACTGTGTCCCGTTACCTCTCACTGTGTCTCATTACCCATTACCTCTCACTGTGTTCCATTACCCATTACCTCTCATTGTGCCCCGTTACCTCTCACTGTGTCCCATTACCCATTACCTCATACTGTGTCCCATTACCTCTCACTGTGTCCCATTACCCATTACCTCTCACTGTGTCCTGTTACCTCTCACTGTGTCCCATTTCCCATTATTTCTCACTGTGTCCCATTACCCATTACCTCTTACTGTGTCCCATTACCCATTACCTCTCACTGTGTCCCATTACCTCTCACTATGTCCCATTACCTCTCACAGTGTCCCATTACCTCTCGCTGTGTCCCATTACCCATTACCTCTCGCTGTGTCCCATTACCCATTACCTCTCCCTGTGTCCCATTACCCATTACCTCTCCCTGTGTCCCATTACCCATTACCTCTCACTGTGTCCCATTACCCATTACCTCTCACTGTGTCCCATTACCTCTCACTATGTCCCATTACCTCTCACTGTGTCACATTACCCATTTCCTCTCACTGTGTCCCATTACCTATCACTATGTCCCATTACCTCTCACTGTGTCCCATTACCCATTACCTCTCACTGTGTCCCATTACCCATTACCTCTCACTGTGTCCCATTACCCATTACCTCTCACTGTGTCCCATTACCTCTCACTGTGTCCCGTTACCTCTCACTGTGTCCCGTTACACATTACCTCTCACAGTGTCCCATTACCCATTACCTCTCACTGTGTCCCATTACCTCTCACTGTGTCCCATTACCCATTACCTCTCACTGTGTTCCATTATCCATTACCTCTCACTGTGTTCCATTACCCATTACCTCTCACTGTGTCCCATTACCTCCCAATCTGTCCCATTACCCATTACCTCTCAATGTGTCCCATTACCTCTTACTGTGTCCCATTACCCATTACCTCTCAATCTGTCCCATTACCCATTACCTCTCAATCTGTCCCATTACCCATTACCCATTACCCCTCACGGTGTCCCATTACCCATTACCTCTCACTGTGTCCCATTACCCATTACCTCCCACTGTGTCTCATTACCCATTACCTCTCACTGTGTCCCATTACCTCTCACTGTGTCCCATTACCTCTCACTGTGTCCCATTACCCATTACCTCTCACTGTGTCCCATTACCTATCACTGTGTCCCATTAGCCATTACCTCTCACTGTGTCCCATTACGTCTTACTGTGTCCCATTACCCATTACCTCTCACTGTGTCCCATTACCCATTACCTCTCACTGTGTTCCATTATCCATTACCTCTCACTGTGTTCCATTACCCATTACCTCTCACTGTGTCCCATTACCCATTACCTCTCACTGTGTCCCATTACCCATTACCTCTCACTGTGTCCCATTACCTCTTACTGTGTTCCATTACCCATTACCTCTCACTGTGTCCCATTACCCATTACCTTTCACTGTGTCCCATTACCCATTACCTCTCACTGTTTTTCCATTACCCATTACCTCTCACTGTGTCCCATTACCCATTACCTCTCATTGTGTTCCATTATCCATTACCTCTCACTGTGTTCCATTACCCATTACCTCTCACTGTGTCCCATTACACATTACCTCTCACTGTGTCACATTACCTCTTACGGTGTTCCATTACCCATTACCTCTCACTGTGTCCCATTACCCATTACCTCTCACTGTGTCTCCTGTGTCTCATTACCATTCTCACTGTGTCTCATTACCCATTACCTCTCACTGTGTTCCATTACCCATTACCTCTCACTGTGTCTCATTACCCATTACCTCTCACTGTGTCCCATTACCCATTACCTCATACTGTGTCCCATTACCTCTCACTGTGTCCCATTACCCATTACCTCTCACTGTGTCCCATTACCATTACCTCTCACTGTGTTCCATTACCCATTACCTCTCACTGTGTCCCATTACCCATTACCTCTCACTGTGTCCCATTACCTCTCACTGTGTCCATTCATTCACTGTGTCCCATTACCTCTCACTGTGTTCCATTACCCATTACCTCTCACTGTGCCCCGTTACCTCTCACTGTGTCCCATTACCCATTACCTCTCACTGTGTCCCATTACCTCTCACTGTGTCCCATTACCCATTACCTCTCACTGTGTCCCATTGTTACCTGTGTCCCATTACCTCACTGTGTCCCATTACCTCTCACCCATTACCCATTACCTCTCACTGTGTCCCATTACCCATTACCTTCATTACTGTGTCCCATTACCTCTCACTACCCATTACCTCTCACTGTGTCCCATTACCATTCTCACTGTGTCCCATTACCTCTCGCTGTGTCCCATTACCCATTACCTCTCACTGTGTCCATTACCCATTACCTCCCATTACCTCTCACTGTGTCCCATTACCCATTACCTCTCACTGTGTCCATTACTGTGTCCCATTACCCATTACCTCTCACTGTGTCCCATTACCTCTCACTGTGTCCCATTACCCTCTCACTGTGTCCCATTACCCATTTTACCCATTACCTCTCACTGTGTCCCATTACCTCTCACTATGTCCCATTACCTCTCACTGTGTCCCATTACCCATTACCTCTCATTACTGTGTCCCATTACCCTCTCACTGTGTCCCATTACCCTCACTGTGTGTGTCCCATTCCCCTCACTGTGTCACTCACTGTGTCACTCACTGTGTACCCATTACCTCTCACTGTGTCCCATTACCCATTACCTCTCACTGTGTCCCATTACCTCTCACTGTGTCCCATTACCTCTCACTGTGTCCCATTACCCATTACCTCTCACTGTGTCCCATTACCTCTCACTGTGTCCCATTACCTAATCTCTATTGCACTCCACACTGCTCTTTCCCACCTGGACAAAAGGAACACCTATGTGAGAATGCTGTTCATTGACTACAGCTCAGCGTTCAACACCATAGTACCCTCAAAGCTCATCACTAAGCTAAGGACTCTGGGACTAAACACCTCCCTCTGCAACTGGATCCTGGTCTTCCTGATGGGCCGCCTCCAGGTGGTGAGGGTAGGTAGCAACACATCTGCCACGCTGATCCTCAACACTGGAGCCCCCCAGGGGTGTGTGCTCAGTCCCCTCCTGTACTCCCTGTTCACCCACAACTGCATGGCCAGGCAAGACTCCAACACCATCATTAAGTTTGCAGACGACACAACAGTGGTAGGCCTTATCACCGACAACGACAAGACAGCCTATAGGGAGGAGTTCAGAGACCTGGCCAGGTGGTGCCAGAATAACAACCTATCCCTCAACGTAACCAAGACTACGGAGATGATTGTGGACTACAGGAAAAGGAGGACAGAGTATGCCCCCATTCTCATCGACGTGGCTGTAGTGGAGCAGGTTGAGAGCTTCAAGTTCCTTGGTGTCCAGATCATCAACAAACTAGAACGGTCCTAACACACCAAGACAGTCTTGAAGAGGACACGACAAAGCCTATT
>NW_024609738.1:92500-95000 GCF_018296145.1 Oncorhynchus tshawytscha
ACTGGAGACTAGACATAACACACAGAGACTGACAAACAGATATATGATCATCTACTGTCCAGTATAGTATGTTGTTGTTGTTCCCCAGGCTTATTTTAGCACTGTGGCCTTTGAGATCCTGAGTCCTCAGGGGTCTACTGTGTCCTGGGCTGTCCTGTTGTCAGAGCTCAGATGGGAACACACAAACACAAAAACACACACACACACACACATGCTCACACACACAACATACACACACTGGCTGACAGGCAGCATCACAGGTCACTCCTACACATCAGTAGTAGAGATGAGGACAGAAGGGAGATAAAAGGCTTTATCCCTCGAGGCTTTAGCTCAGCAGGCTGACACAGTCTTGTGGTGAGCAGATGACTTGGGTTCAACTTTAGCTTTAATTCCTGCGCTTCTATTAAACAATATTTGCAATATCCTTCAGCAGGTCTCGTGGTTGTAGGAAGTCAGCCGAGCTTGGTGTGATAGACTGAGGCTGAGGGACTGAGAGACGGGGCACCAGGCTTTACTCACAGTAGCTGAATGAAGAGACAGACAAGTGAGGCAGATAGGTTATTTATTACCACTCTGTAATCAGGACACCGAGAGAGAGAGAGAGAGGGAGGGAGGGAGGGAGGGAGGGGGGAGGGAGGCAGAGAGAGAGAGGGGGGTGAGGGAGGCAGAGAGAGAGAGGGGGGGCAGAGAGAGGGAGAGAAGGGGGAGGCAGAGAGAAAGAGAGAGAAGGAGAGGGAGACCGAGAGAGAGGGGGGAGGTAGGCAGAGAGAAAGAGAGAGAGGGAGAGGGAGACATAGAGAGAGAGGGAGACCGAGAGAGAGAGGGAGGCAGAGAGAGAGAGAGAGAGAGAGAGGGAGGCAGAGAAAGAGGGAGAGAGTAAAGAAAATGAAAAAATGAGATGAGCCAGACACTTTATTTCTGTCCCACAGTTGTCAAGGATAGATAGAGACGGAAGTGGATTGGTTGATTGACAGTTATTTTACCCCCAGACTGACGTGTTTTTAGTAAAGAATTAGAGAGACAGTTTTTAGTGTTGTTGATGCCTCATGCTCAGGAGATCACATACTGATCAATGTATATTTGGTCATCTACTAAAACTGTTATTGTAGCATGAAAACAATTGGTCTTGTGTCATGGTGTATGGAGAAGAGTAGGGAGGGCAAAATTAGGATGGGGAGATGAAGGACCAAATCTATGACAGACAGAGCTCTGAGCAACATCGCCATCTAGAGGCAGGACTGTATCCTCTCTCTGTCTCGATATCTCACTCTCTCTCTCTGTTTCTCTCTCTCTCTCTCTCTCTCTCGCTCTCTCTCTGTTCATCAAAGTGTGTGTGTGTTTCATCACTGCTGTGTGTCCTCTCTCCATTACCTTCTGAGGGGTGAAAGGTCAAGGTTTATATACAGTAAACAAAACATTAACAACACTTTCTGAATATTGAGTCTGAGGTCAGTTAGGATCACCACTTTATTTTAACATTGTTTAATGTCAGAATAATAGCAGAGAAAAGGATTTATTTCAGTTTTTAATTCTTTCATCACATTCCCAGTGGGTCAGAAGTTTACATACACTCAATTAGTATGTGGTAGCATTGCCTTTAAATTTAACTTGGATCAAACGTTTTGGGTAGCCTTCCACAAGCTTCCCACAATAACTTTGGTGAATGTTGGCCCATTCCTCCTGACAGAGCTGGTGTAACTAAGTCAGGTTTGTAGGCCTCCTTGCTCGCACACGCTTTTTCAGTTCTGCCCACAAATTTTCTATGGGATTGAGGTCAGGGCTTGGTGATGGCCTCTCCAATACCTTGACTTTGTTGTCGTTAAGCCATTTTGCCACAACTTTGGAAGTATGCTTGGGGTCATTGTCCATTTGGAAGAACCATTTACAACCAAGCTTTAACTTCCTGACTGATGTCTTGAGATGTTGCTTCAATATATCCACATCATTTTCAATTCCTCATGATGCCATCTATTTTGTGAGGTGCACCAGGCCCTCCTGCAGCAAAGCACCCCCACAACATGATGCTGCCACCCCCGTGCTTCACGGTTGGAATGGTATTCTTCGGCTTGCAAGCCTCCCCCTTTTTCCTCCAAACATAACGATGGTCATTATGGCCAAACAGTTCTATTTTTGTTTCATCAGACCAGAGGACATTTCTCCAAAATGTACGATCTTCATCCCCATGTGCAGTTGAAAACCGTAGTCTGGCTTTTTTATGGTGGTTTTGGAGCAGTGGCTTCTTCCTTGCTGAGTCGCCTTTCAGGTTACGTCGATATATAGGACTCGTTTTACTGTGGATATAGATACTTTTGTACCTGTTTCCTCCAGCATCTTCACAAGGTCCTTTGCTGTTGTTCTGGGATTGATTTGCACGTTTCGCACCAAAGTATGTTTATCTCTAGGAGACAGAACGCGTCTCCTTCCTGAGCGGTATGACGGCTGCGTGGTCCCATGGTGTTTATACTTGCGTACTATTGTTTGTACAGATGAACGTGGT
>NW_024609738.1:100000-112500 GCF_018296145.1 Oncorhynchus tshawytscha
GCCCCCCCTCCCTCCCTCCTGTCCTCCTCCCACCTCTCTCTCTCCTCCCTCTCCCTCCCTGCCCCCCCCCTCCCTCCCTCCTGTCCTCCTCACACCTCTCTCTCTCCTCCCTCTCCCTCCCTGCCCCCTCCCTCCCTCCCTCCTGTCCTCCTCCCACCTCTCTCTCTCCTCCTCTCCCCTCCCCCCCTCCCTCCCTCCTGTCCTGCTCCCACCTCTCTCTCTCCTCCCTCCTGTCCTCCTCCCACCTCCCTCTCTCTCCTCCCTCTCCCTCCCTCCCCCCCCTCACCCCTCCCTCCTGTCCTCCTCCCACCTCTCTCTCTCCTCCTCTCCCTCCCTCCCCTCCCTCCCTCCCTCCCTCCTGTCCTCCTCCCACCTCTCTCTCTCCTCCCCTCCCTCCCTCCCCCTCCCTCCCCTCCTGTCCTCCTCCCACCTCTCTCTCTCCTCCCCTCCCTCCCTGCCCCTCCCTCCCTCCTGTCCTCCTCCCACCTCTCTCTCTCCTCCCTCTCCCTCCCTCCCCCCTCCCTCCCTCCTGTCCTCCTCCCACCTCTCTCTCTCCTCCCTCTCCCTCCTGCCCCCCTCCCTCCCTCCCTCCTGTCCTCCTCCCACCTCTCTCTCTCCTCCCTCTCCCTCCCTGCCCTCCCTCCCTCCCTCCCTCCTGTCCTCCCCCCCTCTCCTCCCCTCCTGTCCTCCTCCCACCTCTCTCTCTCCTCCCTCTCCCTCCCTGCCCCCCCTCCCTCCCTCCCTCCTGTCCTCCTCCCACCTCTCTCTCTCCTCCCTCTCCCTCCCTGCCCCCCTCCCACCCCTCCCTCCTGTCCTCCTCCCACCTCTCTCTCTCCTCCCTCCTGTCCTCCTCCCACCCTCTCTCTCCTCCCCTCCCTCCCTGCCCCTCCCCCCCCTCTCTCCCTCCCTCCCTCCCCTCTCCTCCCCCTCCCCCCTCCCCCTCCCTCCTCCTGTCCTCCTCCCTCCTCCCTCTCTCTCCTCCCTCTCCCTCCCTGCCCCCCTCACCCCTCCCTCCTGTCCTCCCCCCCCCTCCCTCCTGTCCTCCTCCCACCTCTCTCTCTCCTCCCTCTCCCTCCCTCCCCCCTCCCTCCCTCCTGTCCTCCTCCCCCTCTCTCTCTCCCTCCTCTCCCTCCCCCCCTCCCTCCCTCCCTCCCTCCCTCCCTCCCTCTTGTCCTCCTCCCACCTCTCTCTCTCCTCCCGCCCTCCCTCCCTCTTCCCCAACCTCCCTCCCTCCTGTCCTCCTCCCACCTCTCTCTCTCCTCCTCTCCCTCCCTCCCCCCTCCCTCCCTCCCTCCTCCCTCCTCCTCCCACCTCTCTCCCTCCCTCCCTCCCCCCCTCCCTCCCTCCTGTCCTGCTCCCACCTCTCTCTCTCAGTCTATCCGGCCAGCAGACAGGAACAATAGCGTAGTGAACTAGTTCAGTGTTGGACAGAAGTAGTTGTATGTTTAACAGGACTGTCCTCCAGGGCTGGGAGCTATCTCAGACCTCTGTTATTCAGAGAAACTGCTTTTAGACATGAGGAGAGACAGGCTGGTACATGTCAAGGTGGAAGCATGAGACTGTCCACTACCAGGAATAGTGATCTTAAAGAGATGCTTCGTGATTTTGGCAATGAGGCCCTTTATCTACTTCCCCAGAGTCAGATGAACTTGTGGGAACCATTTGAATGTCTCTGCGTGCAGTTTGAAGGAAGTTGCTAACTAGCGTTAACGCTATGACTGGAAGTCTATGGCTATCTGCTAGCATGCTAACGCTAGTGAGCAACTTCCATTAATACTGCACACAGAGACATTCAAATGGTTCCCACAAGTTCATCTGACTCTGGGGAAGTAGACAAAGTGCCTCATTGCCAAAATCCCAAAGCATCTCTTTAAACCAGGGCAATTAATGAGTCTTATTAGCGTCTCCATTAGCCGACGTCAATGGCAACAGCAAGTCATCCTGGGCTCCAACTCAGGACAGAAAATACATTACAGACAAAAATACTTCACAATTTATATACATTTAATACATTAACATACACATTATATATATATATACATATATATACATTATATATATATACATTTAATACATTAACATACACATTATATATATATACATTAACATACACATTATATATATATATATACATTAACATACACATATATATATATATATATATACATTAACATACACATTATATATATATATATACATTTAATACATTAACATACACATTATATATATATACATTTAATACATTAACATAGACATTATATATATATATATATATATATACATTATATATATATATATACATTAACATAGACATATATATATATATATATACATATACATTAACATACATATATATATATATATACATTAACATAGACATTATATATATATACATATATATATATATATATATATACATTTAATATTAACATAGACATTATATATATATATATATTTATACATTAACATACACATTATATATATATATTATACATTATATATATATATATACATTATATATATATATACATTTAATACATTAACATATATATATATATATATATATATACATTTAATACATTATTAATATATATATATACATTTATATATATATATATATTATATATACATTAACATAGACATTATATATATATATATACATATATATATATATACATTATATATACATTTATATACATTATACATAGACATTTATATATATATATATATATATATATATACATTAACATTATATATATATATATTATATACATTAACATAGACATTATATATATATATATTTATACATTAACATAGACATTATATATATATATACATTAACATAGACTATATATATATATATATACATTTAATACATTAATATATATATATATATATACATTTAATACATTAACATATACATTATATATATATATATATATATATATATTATTAATATATACATTATATATATATATATATTTATATACATTAACATAGACATTATATATATATATATACATTATATTATATATACATTAACATAGACATTATATATATATACATTTATATATACATTAACATAGACATTATATATATATATACATTAACATAGACATTATATATATATATATACATTAACATATACATATATATATATATATACATTAACATAGACATTATATATATATATATATATATTTAATACATTAACATAGACATTATATATATATATATACATTTAATACATTAACATAGACATATATATATATATATATTTAATACATTAACATAGACATTATATATATATATACATTTAATACATTAACATAGACTATATATATATATATATTTAATACATTAACATAGACATTATATATATATACATTAACATAGACATTATATATAAATACATTAACATAGACATTATATATATATATACAGGTCAATACATTAACATAGACATGATATATATATATATATCTAGAATGGTGGAAGAATATGAAGGAATAGTGGTTTATTAAGAATATTCACTAATAATATTCACTAGTTAGTTAGACTATTCACTCGTAATATTCATTAGTTAGTTGGACTATTCACTAGTAATATTCACTAGTTAGTTAGACTATTCACTAGTAATATTCACTAGTTAGACTATTCACTAGTAATATTCACTAGTTAGTTAGACTATTCACTAGTAATATTCATTAGTTAGTTGGACTATTCACTGGTAATATTCATTAGTTAGTTAGACTATTCACTAGTAATATTCACTAGTTAGTTAGACTATTCACTAGTAATATTCACTAGGTAGTTAGACTATTCACTAATAATATTCACAAGTAATATTCACTAGTTAGTTAGACTATTCACTAGGAATATTCATTAGTTAGTTAGACTATTCACTAGTGATATTCACTAGGTAGTTAGACTATTCACTAATAATATTCACGAGTAATATTCACTATTTAGTTAGACTATTCACTAGTAATATTCACTAGGTAGTTAGACTATTCACTAATAATATTCACGAGTAATATTCACTATTTAGTTAGACTATTCACTAGGAATATTCATTAGTTAGACTATTCACTTGTAATATTCACTAGTTAGACTATTCACTAGTAATATTCACTAGTTAGTTAGACTATTCACTAGTAATATTCACTAGTTAGACTATTCACCAGTAATATTCACTAGTTAGACTATTCACCAGTAATATTCACTAGTTAGACTATTCACCAGTACTATTCACTAGTTAGACTATTCACCAGTAATATTCACTAGTTAGACTATTCACTAGTAATATTCACTAGTTAGTTAGACTATTCACTAGTAATAGTAATTAGTTAGACTATTCACTAGTAATATTAATTAGTTAGACTATTCACTAGTAATATTCACTAGTTAGTTAGACTATTCACTCGTAATATTAATTAGTTAGACTATTCACTAGTTAGTTAGACTATTCACTAGTAATATTCACTAGTTAGTTAGACTATTCACTAATAATATTCACTAGTTAGTTAGATATTCACTAGGAATATTCAATAGTTAGACTATTCATTAGGAATATTCACTAGTTAGTTAGACCATTCACTAGGAATATTCATTAGTTGGTTTGATGATCACTGGGAATATTCACTAGTTAGTTAGCTAATCAATGGGAACAATGGTCTTAGACCAAGAGAGGAACTAGTTTGACTTTCTGAAGCCCCACAATCAATAATGATTAACGTTTGATAATCATCAGTACACAGTAACTTACCCATCACTTGAATATCTAAAATAAATCTATATTTATCATAGGATGTTGTTTAAAGGCCAGGATGTAGTCATCGACGTCAGAGTTACGGAGGACAAGGTGTTTTGCGGCCACTCATGGCGCAGGCTTGGACTGACAATGGTGCATGATTGGAGAGTGATTGGGATGTGCTGATTGGTGCTGCTGTATCTAACTGAGGCTAAAGCATGCTGCAGACCACGCTTCAAGGCTGCATGTGATTGGCTAGTCCTCTGTTCCTCCAGGGTTTGTATGGGCGGGGCTGAAATGAGCTGGGCTATATTTAGTGTTGATGTTATTGTCACTCCTGCTCCCGCTCTCCCTCTCTGGCGCTCGAGGGCCCTTTCATTACGCACACCTGTCACCATCATTACGCGCGGCAGCACTCATTGGACTCACCTGGACCCCTTCCCTTCGTTGATTGCCCCGTCTAAAACTGTCTGCTCCCCCGTTTGTTCCCTGTGTCAGCATTAATGTTGTTATGTGTTCATGTCCAGACGCTGTTGTTAATTTAATGTTCACTCCCTGTACCTGCTTCTCGTCTACCAGCGTCGATCCTTACAGTTACATGCTTTGGCCCCTGATCTTTAAGCTTATCGTTACCTGTCATGCTTTGCTTAGTGTTATGTTAGGCTTAAAGGTTGTTGTTTTTTAAATTCAGATTTTGTACGTTTTTTTCTTGCTTGGGAGTGTAAGAGATCCCAATAGAGTTGGTCTAGCTTGTTTCATGTTTTCTTTGATTTTCTTCATTCTCTCTAAGGTTTTCTTACTGGGAGTAGTTGAGCTCCAGTATGAGCTTAAAGGAGGAATAATATAGAGAAATAGAACGTTTCTCCATGTTATTTAGCTGAGTTGAGCTGAAGCCTTTCTGTCTCTTCTGCCTGTAAGCAGTGGCAGCTATTTCTGGGAACACAAACCTCATTCTAGAATCCCCAGAGTGGACATGAAGAGTGACAGGGCTATAAGAGGAGATTCTGATATGGGCCTTCTTCCCTCCCTCCCTCCCTCCCTCCCTCCCTCCCTCCCTCCCTCCCGCCCTCCCGCCCTCCCTTCCTCCGTCGCTCCTGCCCTTCTCACTCTCCCTCCTCTCCCTCTACAGATCTTCCTCCCTCCATCCCTCCCTCCTGCCCTCCCTCCCTCCCATCCTCCCTCCCGCCATCCCTTCCTCCCTCGCTCCTGCCCTTCTCACTCTCCCTCCTCTCCCTCTACAGATCTCCCTCCCTCCCTCTCTCCTCTTCATTATCATTACCCCAGGAGATGTGTCAATCAGATGGTGTATTACTGAGGGACCCTGGTAGCTCCAGGCTTCTCTATCCCACGAGACATTGGTTTTCTACAGGTTTCGGTTGTCAGTAATGGTCTGATTCGATTTGTCTAATTCAAGGAGTGTTCCCGTTGACCGGGCCGTCTCATCTGGTTTGGTTGAGGAACGTTGTGAGAGTTTGATGGTTGTGTCTTCGGAGAAACTGTAATATGATTTGTCCTATCCTAGTAATTTGATAGATTTCTTTCTCTTTCTTTCTCAATTACTTTCTCTGTATTTATTTAAATATTTTCTTTCATTTTTGTTGTTGTACTGGTCTGTCTATTTCTACCTGAAATCTTCTGCTGAGTTCTACCAGAGTCTGGAACTCAAAGCTTTAGGGGACTTAAAACCTCACTTCTCCTGGAGACTGGAACTCAAAGCTTTAAGGGACTTAAAACCTCACTTCTCCTGGAGTCTGGAACTCAAAGCTTTAGGGGACTTAAAACCTCACTTCTCCTGGAGTCTGGAACTCGAAGCTTTAGGGGACTTAAAACCTCACTTCTCCTGGAGTCTGGAACTCGAAGCTTTAGGGGACTTAAAACCTCACTTCTCCTGGAGTCTGGAACTCAAAGCTTTAGGGGACTTAAAACCTCACTTCTCCTGTGATACAGAAGGGTAACAGTAATAACCAGCCTGTGATAGAGAAGGGTAACAGTAATAACCAGCCTGTGATAGAGAAGGGTAACAGTAATAACCAGCCTGTGATAGAGAAGGGTAACAGTAATAACCAGCCTGTGATACAGAAGGGTAACAGTAATAACAAGCCTGTGATAGAGAAGGGTAACAGTAATAACCAGCCTGTGATGCAGAATGGTAACAGTAATAACCAGCCTGTGATAGAGAAGGGTAACAGTAATAACCAGCCTGTGATAGAGAAGGGTAACAGTAATAACCAGCCTGTGATACAGAAGGGTAACAGTAATAACCAGCCTGTGATAGAGAAGGGTAACAGTAATAACCAGCCTGTGATAGAGAAGGGTAACAGTAATAACCAGCCTGTGATAGAGAAGGGTAACAGTAATAACCAGCCTGTGATAGAGAAGGGTAATAACCAGCCTGTGATAGAGAAGTAACAGTAATAACCAGCCTGTGATAGAGAAGGGTAACAGTAATAACCAGCCTGTGATAGAGAAGGGTAACAGTAATAACCAGCCTGTGATAGAGAAGGGTAACAGTAATAACCAGCCTGTGATAGAGAAGGGTAACAGTAATAACCAGCCTGTGATAGAGAAGGGTAACAGTAATAACCAGCCTGTGATAGAGAAGGGTAACAGTAATAACCAGCCTGTGATACAGAAGGGTAACAGTAATAACCAGCCTGTGATAGAGAAGGGTAACAGTAATAACCAGCCTGTGATAGAGAAGGGTAACAGTAATAACCAGCCTGTGATAGAGAAGGGTAACAGTAATAACCAGCCTGTGATAGAAGAAGTAATAACCAGGTAGAAGTAACATAACCAGCCTGTGATAGAGAAGGGTAACAGTAATAACCAGCCTGTGATAGAGAAGGGTAACAGTAATAACCAGCCTGTGATAGAGAAGGGTAACAGTAATAACCAGCCTGTGATAGAGAAGGGTAACAGTAATAACCAGCCTGTGATAGAGAAGGGTAACAGTAATAACCAGCCTGTGATACAGAAGGGTAACAGTAATAACCAGCCTGTGATAGAGAAGGGTAACAGTAATAACCAGCCTGTGATAGAGAAGGGTAACAGTAATAACCAGCCTGTGATAGAGAAGGGTAACAGTAATAACCAGCCTGTGATAGAGAAGGGTAACAGTAATAACCAGCCTGTGATAGAGAAGGGTAACAGTAATAACCAGCCTGTGATAGAGAAGGGTAACAGTAATAACCAGCCTGTGATACAGAAGGGTAACAGTAATAACCAGCCTGTGATAGGGAGAAGGGTAACAGTAATAACCAGCCTGTGATACAGAAGGGTAACAGTAATAACCAGCCTGTGATACAGAAGGGTAACAGTAATAACCAGCCTGTAATAATAACCAGCCTGTGATACAGAAGGGTAACAGTAATAACCAGCCTGTGATACAGAAGGGTAACAGTAATAACCAGCCTGTGATACAGAAGGGTAACAGTAATAACCAGCCTGTAATAGAGAAGGGTAACAGTAATAACCAGCCTGTGATACAGAAGGGTAACAGTAATAACCAGCCTGTGATAGAGAAGGGTAACAGTAATAACCAGCCTGTGATACAGAAGGGTAACAGTAATAACCAGCCTGTGATACAGAAGGGTAACAGTAATAACCAGCCTGTGATAGAGAAGGGTAACAGTAATAACCAGCCTGTGATAGAGAAGGGTAACAGTAATAACCAGCCTGTGATACAGAAGGGTAACAGTAATAACCAGCCTGTGATACAGAAGGGTAACAGTAATAACCAGCCTGTGATAGAGAAGGGTAACAGTAATAACCAGCCTGTGATACAGAAGGGTAACAGTAATAACCAGCCTGTGATAGAGAAGGGTAACAGTAATAACCAGCCTGTGATACAGAAGGGTAACAGTAATAACCAGCCTGTGATAGAGAAGGGTAACAGTAATAACCAGCCTGTGATGCAGTAATAACCAGCCTGTGATGCAGAAGGGTAACAGTAATAACCAGCCTGTGATAGAGAAGGGTAACAGTAATAACCAGCCTGTGATAGAGAAGGGTAACAGTAATAACCAGCCTGTGATAGAGAAGGGTAACAGTAATAACCAGCCTGTGATACAGAAGAGTAACAGTAATAACCAGCCTGTAATAGAGAATGGTAACAGTAATAACCAGCCTGTGATAGAGAAGGGTAACAGTAATAACCAGCCTGTGATAGAGAAGGGTAACAGTAATAACCAGCCTGTGATGCAGAAGGGTAACAGTAATAACCAGCCTGTGATAGAGAAGGGTAACAGTAATAACCAGCCTGTGATGCAGAAGGGTAACAGTAATAACCAGCCTGTGATAGAGAAGGGTAACAGTAATAACCAGCCTGTGATAGAGAAGGGTAACAGTAATAACCAGCCTGTGATAGAGAAGGGTAACAGTAATAACCAGCCTGTGATAGAGAAGGGTAACAGTAATAACCAGCCTGTGATAGAGAAGGGTAACAGTAATAACCAGCCTGTGATAGAGAAGGGTAACAGTAATAACCAGCCTGTGATAGAGAAGGGTAACAGTAATAACCAGCCTGTGATACAGAAGGGTAACAGTAATAACCAGCCTGTGATACAGAAGGGTAACAGTAATAAACAGCCTGTGATACAGAAGGGTAACAGTAATAACCAGCCTGTAATAGAGAAGGGTAACAGTAATAACCAGCCTGTAATAGATACAGAAGTAATAACCAGCCTGTGATACAGAAGGGTAACAGTAATAACCAGCCTGTGATACAGAAGGGTAACAGTAATAACCAGCCTGTGATAGAGAAGGGTAACAGTAATAACCAGCCTGTGATACAGAAGGGTAACAGTAATAACCAGCCTGTGATAGAGAAGGGTAACAGTAATAACCAGCCTGTGATAGAGAAGGTAACAGTAATAACCAGCCTGTGATACCAGCCTAACCAGCCTGTGATAGAGAAGGGTAACAGTAATAACCAGCCTGTGATAGAGAAGGGTAACAGTAATAACCATCCTGTGAAACAGAAGGGTAACAGTAATAACCAGCCTGTGATACAGAAGGGTAACAGTAATAACCAGCCTGTGATAGAGAAGGGTAACAGTAATAACCAGCCTGTGATACAGAAGGGTAACAGTAATAACCAGCCTGTGATAGAGAAGGGTAACAGTAATAACCAGCCTGTGATACAGAAGGGTAACAGTAATAACCAGCCTGTGATAGAGAAGGGTAACAGTAATAACCAGCCTGTGATGCAGAATGGTAACAGTAATAACCAGCCTGTGATAGAGAAGGGTAACAGTAATAACCAGCCTGTGATAGAGAAGGGTAACAGTAATAACCAGCCTGTGATAGAGAAGGGTAACAGTAATAACCAGCCTGTGATGCAGAAGGGTAACAGTAATAACCAGCCTGTGATACAGAAGGGTAACAGTAATAACCAGCCTGTGATAGAGAAGGGTAACAGTAATAACCAGCCTGTGATAGAGAAGGGTAACAGTAATAACCAGCCTGTGATGCAGAAGGGTAACAGTAATAACCAGCCTGTGATACAGAAGGGTAACAGTAATAACCAGCCTGTGATGCAGAAGGGTAACAGTAATAACCAGCCTGTGATAGAGAAGGGTAACAGTAATAACCAGCCTGTGATAGAGAAGGGTAACAGTAATAACCAGCCTGTGATAGAGAAGGGTAACAGTAATAACCAGCCTGTGATACAGAAGGGTAACAGTAATAACCAGCCTGTGATAGAGAAGGGTAACAGTAATAACCAGCCTGTGATAGAGAAGGGTAACAGTAATAACCAGCCTGTGATACAGAAGGGTAACAGTAATAACCAGCCTGTGATACAGAAGGGTAACAGTAATAACCAGCCTGTGATAGAGAAGGGTAACAGTAATAACCAGCCTGTGATACAGAAGGGTAACAGTAATAACCAGCCTGTGATAGAGAAGGGTAACAGTAATAACCAGCCTGTGATACAGAAGGGTAACAGTAATAACCAGCCTGTGATAGAGAAGGGTAACAGTAATAACCAGCCTGTGATACAGAAGGGTAACAGTAATAACCAGCCTGTAATAGAGAAGGGTAACAGTAATAACCAGCCTGTGATAGAGAAGGGTAACAGTAATAACCAGCCTGTGATGCAGAAGGGTAACAGTAATAACCAGCCTGTAATAGAGAAGGGTAACAGTAATAACCAGCCTGTGATAGAGAAGGGTAACAGTAATAACCAGCCTGTAATAGAGAAGGGTAACAGTAATAACCAGCCCGTAATAGAGAAGGGTAACAGTAATAACCAGCCTGTGATACAGAAGGGTAACAGTAATAACCAGCCTGTGATACAGAAGGGTAACAGTAATAACCAGCCTGTGATAGAGAATGGTAACAGTAATAACCAGCCTGTGATGCAGAAGGGTAACAGTAATAACCAGCCTGTAATAGAGAAGGGTAACAGTAATAACCAGCCTGTGATGCAGAAGGGTAACAGTAATAACCAGCCTGTGATAGAGAAGGGTAACAAATAACCAGCCTGTAATAGAGAAGGGTAACAGTAATAACCAGCCTACAGAAGGGTAACAGTAATAACCAGCCTGTGATAGAGAAGGGTAACAGTAATAACCAGCCTGTGAAACAGAAGGGTAACAGTAATAACCAGCCTGTGATACAGAAGGGTAACAGTAATAACCAGCCTGTGAAACAGAAGGGTAACAGTAATAACCAGCCTGTGATAGAGAAGGGTAACAGTAATAACCAGCCTGTGAAACAGAAGGGTAACAGTAATAACCAGCCTGTGATACAGAAGGGTAACAGTAATAACCAGCCTGTGAAACAGAAGGGTAACAGTAATAACCAGCCTGTGATAGAGAAGGGTAACAGTAATAACCAGCCTGTGATACAGAAGGGTAACAGTAATAACCAGCCTGTGATGAGGGATATGTCAACAGTCCTTCCTCCTGATTCATTTCTCCTTCCTTCTTTCCCTCTACCTGTCCGTGTGTTCCCCAGTGAGCATGCCAGCCAGTGAGAATGAGTCAGTGAACACTGACGCCACTCCAGCAGGAGATATGGAGGGAGAGACCTGCTGTACCCGGCTAGCGTAAGTACCTCAACCCACTCTCACCCTTTTTACACTTACAGTCTCCCGTCTCACCTATTAGCTAACCCCCATTTTCCCTTAGTCACACTCACCCTACCTCAAACCTGCACTCGCCCTCCCTTAGCCTTCCACCCCCTCCTCTCCCTCCCTTAACAATTCCTTCCCCTTCCTCCCAGTCCCTTACCCTTCCTCCCCCTCCCTTACCCTTCCTCCCCCTCCCTCTCATCTCTCCTGTCCCTTCCTCCCCCTCACTTTTATCCTTTCTGTCCCTTCCCCCCCTTCACTTTCATCCTTCCTGTCCCTTCCTCCCCCTCAATTTTATCCTTCCTGTCCCTGCCTCACCTGCAGCTATTTAAAGCTCTTATTTCTCTCCTCTCCTCATTGGAACATTTGATTGATTTTCTCCACAACTCTCTTGTTGATTTTCCACCTGCCCTTCACTTTGACATGAAACATTTCCTTCACCTGCAAGTTGTCCTGTCTTTACTTTAACATCACTCTTTCTTCCCTCCTCTCTCAGTGATCTACGGTATTTATCATTTCCTCTCCAACGTTTATCCTTTCTTTATTCTGTCTTTTCTGTTTCCCCCACTTCCTCTCCTTTCTCTCCTTTCTCTCCTTTCTCTCCTTTTCTCCTTTGTTGCTGTTGAAGCGTGTTCCTTCTCTTCTCTCCTTTCTCTCCTTTCTCTCCTTCCT
>NW_024609738.1:117500-120000 GCF_018296145.1 Oncorhynchus tshawytscha
CCACCCTATTCCTTATATAGTGCACTACTCTAGAGCCCCATTCCCTATATAGTGCACTACTCTAGAGCCCTATTCCCTATATAGTGCACTACTCTAGAGCCCTATTCCCTATATAGTGCACTACTCTAGAGCCATATTCCCTATATAGTGCACTACTGTTGACCAGAGCCCTGTTCCCTATATAGTACACTACTGTTGACCAGGGCCCTATTCCCTATATAGTGCACTACTGTTGACCAGAGCCCTATTCTCTATATAGTGCACTACTTTAGACCAGAGCCCTATTCCCTATATAGTGCACTACTGTTGACCAGAGCCCTATTCTCTATATAGTGCACTACTTTAGACCAGAGCCCTATTCCCTATATAGTGCACTACTTTAGACCAGAGCCTTATTCCCTATATAGTGCACTACTTTAGACCAGAGCCCTATTCCCTATATAGTGCACTACTTTAGACCAGAGCCTTATTCCCTATATAGTGCACTACTTTAGACCAGAGCCCTATTCCCTATATAGTGCACTACTTTAGACCAGAGCCCTATTCCCTATATAGTGCACTACTTTAGACCAGAGCCTTATTCCCTATATAGTGCACTACTTTAGAACAGAGCCCTATTCCCTATATAGTGCACTACTAACACATGGTGATAGTACCAACAGTAGCTGAATCTGCCAGGACCTGACCAGACCAAGATAGAAAGGAATCTATAAAGACCTCCTCTCATCTTCTCACCTCTCCTCCGTCCTCACCTCTCCTCCCTCCTTCTCAAATCTCCTCCCTCCTCACCTCTCCTCTCCTTCCTCCTTCTCAAATCTCCTCCCTCCTCACCTCTCCTCTCCTCCCTCCTTCTCAAATCTCCTCCCTCCTCACCTCTCCTCTCCTCCCTCCTTCTCAAATCTCCTCCCTCTTTCTCACCTCTCCTCTCCTCCCTCTTTCTCCCCTCTCCTCTCCTCCCCTCTTCGTCCCTGAGACACCTGTGGTCCATGTTGTCATGTTGTCTTGTGCTTCATTATGTTTGTTCAGTGTGTTCTGTATGTATAATCCATTCTGTTTTTCCTTCCAGAAATAGAATCTCCAAATCCAAGTTCAGGTTAGTACATGTGATGTCATCACATCGCATTCTCTTTCTCTCTTTCTCTCTCTCTTTCTCTATTTCTTTCTCTCTTTCTTTCTCTCTTTCTTTCTCTCTCTCTCTCTTTCTTTCTTTCTTTCATCCCTTCTGGCTGCTGGATGGACCTGTGTGTGTGTGTGTATGTGTGTGTGTGTGTGCGTGCGTGTGTGCACTACCAGTCAAAAGTTTGGACACACCTACTCATTCAAGGGTTTTTCTTTATTTTTACTATTGTCTACATTGTAGAATAATAGTGAAGATATCAAAACTATGAAATAAGACACATGGAATCATATAGTAACCAAAAAAGTGTTAAAAAATTAAAACAGATTTTATATTTGAGAAGCCTTGACAGCTTTGCACACTCTTGGCATTCTCTCAACCAGCTTCATGAGGTAGTCACCTGGAATTCATTTAATTTAACAGGTGTGCCTTGTTCAAAGTTAATTTGTGGAATTTCTTTCCTTCTTAATGTGCCAATCAGTTGTGTTGTGACAAGGTAGGGGTGGTATAGAGAAGAGCCCTATTTGGTAACAGACCAAGTCCATATTATGGCAAGAACAGCTCAAATAAGCAAAGAGAAACAACAGTCCATCATCACTTTAAGACATAAAGGTCAGTCAATACGGAACATTTCAAGACCTTTGAAAGTTTCTTCAAGTGCAGTCGCAAAAACCATCCAGCACTATGATGAAACTGGCTCTCATGAGGACCACCACAGGAAAGGAAGACCCAGTTACCAGCCTCAGAAATTGTAGCCCAAATAAATGCTTCACATAGTTCAAGTAACAGACACATTTCAACATCAACTGTTCAGAGGAGACTGTGTGAATCAGGCCTTCATGTTCGAATTGCTTCAAAGAAACCACTACTAAAGAACACCAATAAGAAGAAGAGACCTGCTTGGGCCAAGAAACACGAGCAATGGACATTAGACTGGTGGAAATCTGTCCTTTGGTCTGATGAGTCCAATTTTGAGATTTTTGGTTCCAACCACCGTGTCTTTGTGAGACGGATGATCTCTGCATGTGTGGTTCCCACCATGAAGCTTGGAGGAGGTGTGATGGTGTGGGGGTGCATTGCTGGTGACACTGTCAATGATGTATTTATAATTCAAGACACTTAACCAGCATGGCTACCACAACATTCTGCAGTGATACACCATCCTATCTGGTTTGCGCTTTAGTGGGACTATAATTTGATTTTCAACAGGACAATGACTCAACACAACTCCATGCTGTGTAAGGGCTAATTGACCAAGATGGAGTGCTGCATCAGATGACCTGGCCTCCACAGTCACCTGACCTCAACCCAATTGAGATGGTTTGGGATGAGTTAGACCTCAGAGTGAAGGAAAAGCAGCCAACAAGTGCTCAGCATATGTGT
>NW_024609738.1:122500-137500 GCF_018296145.1 Oncorhynchus tshawytscha
CCAAGGTACTGACACATCAACAGCAGCTCAAGTTCCAGTACATTTTATTTCATTATCTCAGCACCATAGTGTATTGTACATTATCTGGTACATATAGTACTATAATACAACCACTTATCTTAAAACAACTCAATAACGGAAGTATATTTCTCCTGACTGAGACACAAAGAGTTTGCTACCATTGGTACATCCTGGTTCCCCAAGGTACAGAGACAACAACACAGAATAGCATCTGTCACATCATGTATATAAAATATTCTTATTCACATACACGAGTTGAGGGAGCCATGATGGTTCAGAGGTATGTTTGTGTTACTTCTGATCTGGTGTCATTATCCTGCTAACAACACGGCTCACCAACTCACATTCTTCACAGATTTGTTGCTCAATTCTTTTTGTTGTAATTTCTCTTCTTCTCTCCTCAGAGTAGCCAAAATATCTTTAGTAAATAATCTCTGTTGTTTAGTCTTTTTCCTCCTCTCTCCTCAGAGTAGCCAAAATATCTTTATTAAATCATCTCTGTTGTGTAGTCTTTCTCCTCCTCTCTCCTCAGAGTAGCCAAAATATCTTTATTAAATCATCTCTGTTGTTTAGTCTTTCTCCTCCTCTCTCCTCAGAGTAGCCAAAATATCTTTATTAAATCATCTCTGTTGTTTAGTCTTTCGCCTTTATTCCCTCCTTCTATTCACCTCTCTCCTTTATCCAATAAGCTGTTGGTTTCTACACCTCGCTAATCCTAAAGTAATTTTACAGTGAAAATCTCACTTTTAAAAGTTAATATTCTGGGTCTCCTGAGTGGCGCAGCGGTCTAAAGCACTGTATCGCATTGCTAGAGGCGTTACTACAGACCCGGGTTAATTCCCAGGCTGTGCCATAACCGGCCAAGGCCGGGAGTCCCATTGGCCCAGCATTGTCTGGGTTAGGGTAGGGTTTGGCTCATCACGCTCTAGCGACTCCTTGTGGTGAGCCGGGTGCCTGCAGGCTGACCCCGGTCGCCAGTTGAACGATGTTTCCTCCGACACATTGGTATCAGCTGGCTTCCGGGTTAAGCGGTGGGTGTTAAGAAGTGAAGGTTTGGCGGGTTATGTTTTCGTAGGACGCTTGACTCCACCTTCGGCTCTCGCGAACCCGTTGGGGAGTTGTAGCGATGAGACAAGGTGAAATTGGGGAGGAAAAAAATACAACAAATATCAACATATACAGTACCAGTTTGGACACACCTTCTCATTCAAGGGTTTTTCTTTTTTACTTTTTTCTACATTGTAGAATAATATTGAAGACATCAAAACTATTAAATAACACATATGGAATAATGTAGTAACCCAAAAAAGTGTTAAACAAATCAAAATATATTTTAGATTTTAGACTCTTCAAAGTAGCCTTTATGACAGCTTTGCACACTCTTGGCATTCTCTCAACCGACTTCATGAGGTAGTCACCTGGAATACATTTCAATGAACAGGTGTGCCTTGTTCAAAGTTAATTTGTGGAATTTATTTCCTTTTTAATGTGTTTGAGCCAATCAGTTGTGTTGTGACAAGGTAGGGTTGGTATACAGAAGATAGCCCTATTTGGCAAAAGACCAAGTCCATATTATGGCAAAAATAAGCAAAGAGGTACTGACTCAAATAAGCAAAGAGAAACGACAGTCCATCATTACTTTAAGACATGAAGGTCAGTCAATATGGAACATTTCATGAACTTTTAAAGTTTCTTCAAGTGCAGTGGCAAAAACCATCAATCGCTATGATGAAACTGGCCGTCATGAGGACCGCCACAGGAAAGGAAGACCCAGAGTTACCTCTGCTGCAGAGAGTTAGTTCATTAGAGTTACCAGCCTCAGAAATAATGAATTGCACCTCACAGTGTTCAAATAACAGACACATCTCAACATCAACTGTTCAGAAGAGGCTGCTTGCATCAGGACTTCATGGTCGAAATGCTGCAAAGAAACCACTACTAAAAGACACCAATAAGAAGAAGAGAAATTATTTCACTAGGTCATATTACATATAAATCTGTAAATACTGGACAGTTACTTTAAGTTATATACCCTCACCACCCTCTCTCCCTCTCTTTCCCCCCTTTTTCTCTCTCTCTCCCCCTTTCTCTCTCTCTTCTCCCCCCCCCTCTCTCTCTCTCTCTCTCTCTCTCTCTCTCTCTCTCTCTCTCTCTCTCCTCTCTCTCTCTCTCTCTCTCTCTCTCTCTCTCTCTCTCTCTCTCTCTCTCTCTCTCTCCTCTCTCTCTCTCTCCTCAGACATAGCCAACAAGGTCCTGCTGGCATTGTTTACAGGGGAGATGCTGTTAAAGATGTACAGCCTGGGTCTACAGGCCTACTTCGTGTCTCTGTTCAACCGCTTTGACAGCTTCGTGGTGTGTGGAGGCATCCTGGAGACCATTCTGGTGGAGACCAAGATCATGTCCCCGCTAGGCATCTCTGTGCTGCGCTGCGTACGCCTTCTACGTATCTTCAAAATCACAAGGTACAGTACCACATAACACAGTCACTAGGCATCTCTGTTCTGCGTACGCCTTCTACGTATCTTCAAAATCACAAGGTACAGTACCACATAACACAGTCACTAGGCATCTCTGTTCTGCGTACGCCTTCTACGTATCTTCAAAATCACAAGGTATAGTACCACATAACACAGTCACTACTACATTAAAACTAAATAAAAGACTGTGTCCCATTCTGTGGGGTAAAGAAAGCTGGAGGACAGTTCCTATGTGTATGGATGACTCCCAAATGGCACCCTATTCCCTATATAGTGCACTACTGTTAACCAGAGCCCTATTCCCTACATAGTGCACTACTGTTGACCAGAGCCCTATTCCCTACATAGTGCACTACTGTTGACCAGAGCCCTATTCCCTACATAGTGGACTACTGTTGACCAGAGACCTATTCCCTACATAGTGGACTACTGTTAACCAGAGCCCTATTCCCTATATAGTGGACTACTGTTAACCAGAGCCCTATTCCCTACATAGTGGACTACTGTTAACCAGAGCCCTATTCCCAACATAGTGGACTACTGTTAACCAGAGCCCTATTCCCTATATAGTGGACTACTGTTAACCAGAGCCCTATTCCCTATATAGTGGACTACTGTTAACTACTGTTAACCAGAGCCCTATTCCCTATATAGTGGACTACTGTTAACTACTGTTAACCAGAGCCCTATTCCCTACATAGTGGACTACTGTTAACTACTGTTGACCAGAGCCCTATTCCCTACATAGTGGACTACTGTTAACTACTGTTGACCAGAGCCCTATTCCCTATATAGTGCACTACTGTTAACTACTATTGACCAGAGCCCTATTCCCTATATAGTGGACTACTGTTGACCAGAGACCTATTCCCTACATAGTGGACTACTGTTAACCAGAGCCCTATTCCCTATATAGTGGACTACTGTTAACCAGAGCCCTATTCCCTATATAGTGGACTACTGTTAACTACTGTTAACCAGAGCCCTATTCCCTACATAGTGGACTACTGTTAACTACTGTTAACCAGAGCCCTATTCCCTACATAGTGGACTACTGTTAACTACTGTTGACCAGAGCCCTATTCCCTATATAGTGCACTACTTTAGACCAGAGCCCTATTCCCAACATAGTGGACTACTGTTGACCAGAGACCTATTCCCTATATAGTGGACTACTGTTAATCAGAGCCCTATTCCCTATATAGTGGACTACTGTTGACCAGAGCCCTATTCCCTACATAGTGGACTACTGTTAACCAGAGCCCTATTCCCTACATAGTGGACTACTGTTAACCAGAGCCCTATTCCCTATATAGTGGACTACTGTTAACCAGAGCCCTATTCCCTATATAGTGGACTACTGTTAACCAGAGCCCTATTCCCTACATAGTGGACTACTGTTAACCAGAGCCCTATTCCCTATATAGTGGACTACTGTTAACCAGAGCCCTATTCCCTACATAGTGGACTACTGTTAACCAGAGCCCTATTCCCAACATAGTGGACTACTGTTGACCAGAGACCTATTCCCTACATAGTGGACTACTGTTAACCAGAGCCCTATTCCCTATATAGTGGACTACTGTTAACCAGAGCCCTATTCCCTATATAGTGGACTACTGTTAACCAGAGCCCTATTCCCTATATAGTGGACTACTGTTAACCAGAGCCCTATTCCCTATATAGTGGACTATTGTTAACTACTGTTGACCAGAGCCCTATTCCCTATATAGTGGACTACTGTTAACTACTGTTAACCAGAGCCCTATTCCCTACATAGTGGACTACTGTTAACTACTGTTAACCAGAGCCCTATTCCCTACATAGTGGACTACTGTTAACTACTGTTGACCAGAGCCCTATTCTCTATATAGTGCACTACTTTAGACCAGAGCCCTATTCCCTATATAGTGCACTACTTTAGACCAGAGCCCTATATAGTGCACTACTTTAGACCAGAGCCCTATATAGTGCACTACTTTAGACCAGAGCCCTATATAGTGCACTACTTTAGAGTGGACTACTGTTGATCTGCTGTGGCTTTGTGACCAGTGCAGCGTAAAAGGACCTTCCATCTAGCAACAGGCGACATGTTAATCATTACTAACACGTAGAGTTTCCATCAGTCACCATCCAAGGGTACTTGTCCTCTCTCTGTCACCCTGTCCATGTTACAACACCGTATCCGGGAGGGGAGGGAAGACATTTTTAGTTGAGTGGATCCATTTAATTTCACAGTTAATGCGTTTTGAATTGTGGGTAATGAAGTGTGCTGGCGGGGTTCACTAAATTCCAATAATATAGTAATGTAGCTTTCAGCTAGTTCTACTGAGGCTATACAGTTCATTGGTGCTGCTGGCGGACTCCATCACACTATTACTCTCTCCATGGCTGTGTCCCAAACGGTACCATATTTCCTATATAGTGCACTACTTTAGACCAGAGGTCAAAGGTCATCTTTCTTCTTCACTTTAAAGCCACATGTACAACAGGTGCCTCCCTCCCTTCCTCCCTCCTGGCCACCACTACTAATTTCAGAGTTGAGTTTAACTCACCCTCCATGTTTACCTTTACCCCTGACCTCTGACCCCTATTCAGAGGACACAAGAGGAGGAGAGATTGGGTGAGAGAGAGGGAGAGGAGGAGTGATGGGGTGAGAGAGGGTAGAGGAGGAGTGATGGGGTGAGAGAGAGGGAGAGGAGGAGTGATGGGGTGAGAGAGAGGGAGAGGAGGAGTGATGGGGTGAGAGAGAGGGAGAGGAGGAGTGATGGGGTGAGAGAGAGGGAGAGGAGGAGTGATGGGGTGAGAGAGAGGGAGAGGAGGAGTGATGGGGTGAGAGAGAGGGAGAGGAGGAGTGATGGGGTGAGAGAGGGTAGAGGAGGAGTGATGGGGTGAGAGAGAGGGTAGAGGAGGAGTGATGGGGTGAGAGAGGGTAGAGGAGGAGTGATGGGGTGAGAGAGAGGGAGAGGAGGAGTGATGGGGTGAGAGAGAGGGAGAGGAGGAGTGATGGGGGTGAGAGAGGGAGAGGAGGAGTGATGGGGTGAGAGAGGGTAGAGGAGGAGTGATGGGTGAGAGAGGGTAGAGAGGAGGAGTGATGGGGTGAGAGAGGGAGAGGAGGAGTGATGGGGTGAGAGAGAGGGAGAGGAGGAGTGATGGGGTGAGAGAGGGTAGAGGAGGAGTGATGGGGTGAGAGAGGGTGGAGGACAGAGAGTTGAGTCAACAGTGGAGTAGAGAGGAGAAAGGGGGAGAGGAGGAGGGGAGGGGAGGAGAGAGAGAGAGAGAGAGGAGAGGGAGGGGAGGGGGAGGGGAGGAAGGAGGGGAGAGGAGAGGAGAGGGGGGAGGGAGAGGAGAGGAGAGGAGAGGAGAGGAGAGGAGAGGAGAGGAGAGGAGAGGAGAGGAGAGGGAGGAGGGAGAGGAGAGGGGAGGGGAGGGGGAGGAGGGGGAGAGGAGAGGAGGGGGAGAGGAGAGGAGGGGGAGAGGAGAGGAGAGGGAGAGGAGGGGGGGGGAGGAGAGGGGGGGGGGGAGGAGGGGGAGGGAGGGGGAGAGGGAGGGGGAGGAGATGAGGGGATGAGAGGGGGGGAGGAGGAGGAAGAGGAGAGGAGGGGGGAGAGGAGAGGAGGTATTGGTATTTTATTAGGATCCCATTAACTGTTGTGAAAACAGCAGCTTCTCTTCCTGGGGTCCAACACAAAACATGAACCATGACATAATACAGAACATCAATAGACAAGAACAGCTCAAGGACAGAACAACATGAATTTAAAAAAGGCCCACGTAGCCTCCATATCAATACATACACACAAACTATACACATAAACTATCTAGATCAAACTATCTTTATCAAACTTTCTATATCAAACTATCTAGATCAAACTATCTATATCAAACCATCTAGGTCAAACTATCTAGATCAAACTATCTATATCAAACTATCTAGGTCAAACTATCTAGATCAAACTATCTATATCAAACTATCTAGGTCAAACTATCTAGATCAAACTATCTAGGTCAAACTATCTATATCAAACTATCTAGATCAAACTATCTAGATCAAACTATCTATATTAAACCATCTAGGTCAAACTATCTAGATCAAACTATCTAGGTCAAACTATCTAGATCAAACTATCTAGGTCAAACTATCTAGATCAAACTATCTATATCAAACCATCTAGGTCAAACTATCTAGATCAAACTATCTATATCAAACTATCTAGGTCAAACTATCTAGATCAAACTATCTATATCAAACTATCTAGGTCAAACTATCTAGATCAAACTATCTAGGTCAAACTATCTAGGTCAAACTATCTAGGTCAAACTATCTAGATCAAACTATCTATATCAAACTATCTAGGTCAAACTATCTAGATCAAACTATCTAGGTCAAACTATCTAGATCAAACTATCTAGGTCAAACTATCTAGGTCAAACTATCTATATCAAACTATCTATATTAAACCATCTAGGTCAAACTATCTAGATCAAACTATCTAGGTCAAACTATCTAGATCAAACTATCTAGGTCAAACTATCTAGATCAAACTATCTATATCAAACTATCTAGGTCAAACTATCTAGATCAAACTATCTATATCAAACTATCTAGGTCAAACTATCTAGATCAAACTATCTATATCAAACTATCTAGGTCAAACTATCTAGGTCAAACTATCTATATCAAACTATCTATATCAAACTATCTATATCAAACTATCTAGGTCAAACTATCTAGGTCAAACTATCTAGGTCAAACTATCTAGATCAAACTATCTAGATCAAAATATCTAGGTCAAACTATCTAGGTCAAACTATCTATATCAAACTATCTATATCAAACTATCTAGATCAAACTATCTAGGTCAAACTATCTAGGTCAAAATATCTAGGTCAAACTATCTAGGTCAAAATATCTAGGTCAAACTATCTAGATCAAACTATCTAGGTCAAATAGATAGGTGTTGATTTATCTGGGTTTTTTAAACCAGGTTTGCTGCTCAGTTGAGCAATATGAGATGGAAGAAAGTTCCACGCAATAACATCTCTTCATACTGTAACTGTATACTTTCTGGAATTTGTTCTGGATTTGGAGACGATGAAAAGACCCCTGGTGGCTTGTCTGGTGGGGTAAGTGTGTGTGTCAGAGCTGTGCGTAAGGTGACCTTGCAAACTATTTGGAATTTTCAACACAATCATTTTTCTTACGAAAAGAAGAAGTGATGCAGTCAGTCTGTCCTCAACTCTTAGACTAGAGAGACTGACTGCATAGTATTTATATCAGCCCTCTGATTACAATGAAAAGCAAGACATGCGGCTCTGTTCTGGACCAGATGCAGAATAACTAGGTCTTTCTTAGCAGGACTGGACCACATGACTGGACAATAATCAAGACCAGACAAAACTAGAGCCTGCAGGACTGGACCACATGACTGGACAATAATCAAGACCAGACAAAACTAGAGCCTGCAGGACTGGACCACATGACTGGACAATAATCAAGACCAGATAAAACTAGAACCTGCAGGACTGGACCACATGACTGGACAATAATCAAGACCAGACAAAACTAGAGCCTGCAGGACTGGACCACATGACTGGACAATAATCAAGACCAGACAAAACTAGAGCCTGCAGGACTGGACCACATGACTGGACAATAATCAAGACCAGATAAAACTAGAACCTGCAGGACTGGACCACATGACTGGACAATAATCAAGACCAGACAAAACTAGAGCTTGCAGGACTGGACCACATGACTGGACAATAATCAAGACCAGACAAAACTAGAGCCTGCAGGACTGGACCACATGACTGGACAATAATCAAGACCAGACAAAACTAGAGCCTGCAGGACTTGCTTTGTGAAGTGTGGTGTCAAAAAAGCAGAGCATTTCTTTATTACGGCTAGACCTCTCACCATCTTTACAACCATTGAATCTATATGTTTGACCATGACGGTTTACAATCTAAGGTAATGCCAGGTAATTTAGTCTCCTCAACTTGCTCAACAGCCACACCATTCATTACCAGATTCAGCTGAGGTCTAGAACTGAGGGAATGATTTGTACCAAATACGATGTTCTTAGTTTTAGAGGTGTTCAGGACCAGTTTATTACTGGCCACCCATTCCAAAACTGACTGAAACTCCTTGCTCAGGGTTTCAGTGACTTCACTAGCTTGTGGTTGATTCGTTCTATAGCTAGAGGACTCCTGATATGTCCAGGAGTGATTAATATAATGTTGTAGTACTGTCTTCCTGCTAGCTGGGTCCATCTACTTTCAGTTCTGCCTGTCTTCCTGCTAGCTGGGTCCATCTACTTTCAGTTCTGCCTGTCTTCCCAGTAGCCTACATGGTGTGTGAACTGCTCATCATTTGCAGATAGTTGTTGACCTCCTCTTTACTAGAGGCTGTTCTCCTACTAATCTCACTGTGACCCCCCCTCCAGGTCTCTGTTCTCCTACTAATCTCACTGTGACCCCCCTCCAGATCGCTATTCTCCTACTAATCTCACTGTGACCCCCTCCAGGTCTCTATTCTCCTACTAATCTCACTGTAACCCCCTCCAGGTCTCTGTTCTCTTACTAATCTCACTGTGACCCCCCTCCAGGTCTCTGTTCTCCTACTAATCTCACTGTGACCCCCTTCAGATCTCTGTTCTCCTACTAATCTCACTGTAACCCCCTCCCGATCTCTGTTCTCCTACTAATCCCACTGTAACCCCTCCAGATCTCTGTTCTCCTACTAATCTCACTGTAACCCCCTCCAAATCTCTGTTCTCCTACTAATCTCACTGTAACCCCCCTCCAGGTCTCTGTTCTCCTACTAATCTCACTGTGACCCCCTCCAGATCTCTGATCACTACTTTGTTTCCTTGTCTGTCTCCCTTTCCTCCAACCCAAGCCACTCAGCTCCTACCCAGATGGCCATGCGTCGTCGCAATCTTCTCTCTCTCTCCCCTACTATCTCCTCTTCTATCCTATCATCTCTCCCTTCTGCTAAATGCTTCTCCCTCTTGTCTCCTGATTCTGCCTCTTCAAATCTACTCTCCTCCCTTTCTGCATCCTAAGACTCGCACTGTCCCCTTTCCTCCCGTCCGGCTCGGCCCTCCCCTCCTGCTTCGTGGCCAAGTGACTCATTGGGAGCTTACAGAACAGGGCTGCGGGAAGCTGAGAGAAAATGGAGGAAAACTAAACTTCTGGAGGACCTATCATCCTTTCCCTCCCTCCTCTCTACCTTCTCTTCCTCTGTATCTGCTGCTAAAGCCACTTTCTACCACTTGGAATGTCATGTGTCTGCCTCTGACCCTAGGAAACTCTTTTCCACCTTGTCCTCCCTCCTTAACCCTCCACCCTCTCCCTCCTCCCTCTCTGCGGAAAAAGGTTGACGACATCTGCTACTCATTCACTCAGCCTATTGAGTCCACTGGACTCACTCACACAGAACTACCCTACGCCTTGACCTCTTTCTCCCCTCTCTATCCAGATGACTTCCTGTTGTCTGGCTGCTCCGACAACCTGCCCGCTCGATCCCATCCCCTTCTCCGTTCTCCAGACCATCTCTGGAGACTTTCTCCCCTCTCTATCCAGATGACTTCCTGTTGTCTGGCCGCTCCGACAACCTGGCCGCTCGATCCCATCCCCTTCTCCGTTCTCCAGACCATCTCTGGAGACTTTCTCCCTTTCCTCACTTCCCTCGTCAACTCATCCCTGACAACTCATCCCTGACAACTCATCCCTGACAACTCATCCCTGACAACTCATCCCTGACAACTCATCCCTCATCAACTCATCCCTGACAACTCATCCCTGACAACTCATCCCTGACAACTCATCCCTGACAACTCATCCCTCGTCAACTCATCCCTGACAACTCATCCCTGACAACTCATCCCTGACAACTCATCCCTGACAACTCATCCCTGACAACTCATCCCTGACAACTCATCCCTCGTCAACTCATCCCTGACAACTCATCCCTGACAACTCATCCCTGACAACTCATCCCTCGTCAACTCATCCCTGACAACTCATCCCTGACAACTCATCCCTGACAACTCATCCCTGACAACTCATCCCTGACAACTGGCTTCGTCTCCTCTGACTCCAAAATGGCCCGAGTTGCTTCCCTCCTCAAGAAACTTGACTCATCTGAGGTCAAAAACTATAGATCTGTATCCCTTCTTTCTTTTCTTTCCAAAATACTTCAACGTTCTGTCTTTGATCAATGTCCTCGTTATCTTTCTCAGAACTATCTTCTTGACCCTAACTAGTCAGGCTTCAAGACGGGTCACTCAACAGAGACTGTTCTCTGTGTCACGGAGGCTTTCTGCTCTGCCAAAGTTGACTCTCTCTCTTCTAAGGATGGTTCTCATCCTTCTAGATCTATCCTCTGCTTTCAACACTGTGAACCATCAGATCCTCCTCTCCACCCTCTCAGGGCTGGTTGTCTCAGGCTCTGTACACTCTGCGTCCTGTCTGGCAGGCCGTTCCTACCAGGCGACGTGGAGAGGATCTGTGTCTGCACCACGTACTCTCACGACTACGTACTCTCACTCTATACACCAAGTCACTCGGCTCCGTCATATCCTCACATGGTCTCCCCTATCATTGCTATGCAGATGACACTCAACAACTGTTCTCCGTCCTGCCTTCTGACACCCAGGTGGCAACACACATCTCTGGTTGCCTGGCTGATTCCTGAACTGGGATGCCAGCCCACCACCTAAAGCTCAACCTCTACTGCTCTTCCTCCCGTGGACGACCTGCCCGCTCAAAGACATCTCCATCATGGTTGACAACTCCACAGTGTCACCTTCCCAGAGTGCAAAGAACAACACCGGACAACACCCTGTTGTTCTCAGTAAACATCAAAGCAAACATCAAAGCAGTGACCTGTTCCTGCAGGTTCATTCTCTACAACATCAGTAGAGTACGACTCTTATCTCACACAGGAAGCGGCGCAGGTCCTAATCCAGGCACATGTCATCTCCCGTCTAGACTACTGCAACTCGCTGTTGGCTGGGCTCCCTGCTTGTGCCATCAAACCCCTGCAACCTATTCAGAACGCTGCAGCCCTCCTGGATTCAACCTTCAACCTGTTTACCTACGGAACAGCAAGAGGAACTGCCCCTCCCTACCTTCAGGCTCTGATCAAGCCCTACACTCCAACCCGAGCACTCCGTTCTGCCACCTCAGGTCTCTTGGTCCTCCCACCCCTACGGGAGGGCAGCTCCCTCTCAGCCCAGTCCAAGCTCTTCTCTGTCCTGGCACCCCAATGGTGGAACCAGCTTCCTCCTGAAGCTAGGACAGCAGAGTCCCTGCCCATCTTCTGAAAACATCTGAAACCTTACCTCTTCATACAGTATCTTAAATGATACTCCTCCTCACCTCAAAAAAACTTAACCAGCACTTGCACTTGACCCCCCCCCCCCCCTCCCTCCAACTATACTGATAGCTACGTCATTGAGAAAAAATGTACTTGTATATGCCTGTGATATGTGGTTGTCTCCCCTCAGTATCCTTCCATCTAAGTTGTCAATATCAGGAGGTTTGTCATTATTGATTGATAACAATAATCTTTCCAGCTGTCGCACACTAACTTTACAAAATTCAAACTTACAAATGGTTTTCTTTCATTATTATAATTGTTTTTAATGGATTGAGTATGATGGCTCACTGTTCCTTGTTGACATTTTCTGCTTAAGTTTGCCCACTTTGCCAATGAACTAATCATTCAAATAATTGGCAACATCAAATGGTTTTGGGATTAATAAGCCATCTGATTCGATGAAAGATGGAGTTGAATTTGTCTTTCTGCCCATAAAACTTTTTTTCCCCCCATCATTCTTTAGATCATTGATCTTGGCTTCATAATACAGTTTCTTCTTTTTGTTGAGTTTAAGTCACATCATTTCTCAATTTGCAGTAAGCCAGCCAGTCAGATGTGCAGACAGACATATTATCTCATTTCATCCATACAGTTTTTCATTTCCTCATCAACCCATGGAGTTCTAACTGTCTATGTAACAGGTACATGCTTTTCAATAATCGGAAAGAAACAATTTGACAAAGTGCAGCGTCTGGATGCTCCTTATTCAGCACATCAGACCAACACATATTTTTAACATCATACACACACGTTTGTATGATCTCTTATTAAACACTGTTTTAGGCCCAGCTGTAGGAACCTTTGTTTAGGGGGTAGATCAGATAGATTGTAGCTTCCATCTATGTAATTGTCTGCATCATTTCTAATCCCCTATATATATATATATACGTATATATATAATTATTTTTATCATATGTGTTATTTAATAGTTTTGAAATCTTCACTATTATTCTACAATGTAAAAGAACATGTAAAACCTTTGAATGAGTTGGTGTGTCCAAGCTTTTGACTGGTGCTGTATAATAGCAACACCTCCCCCATAAGTATCCCTGTCTCTTCTATAGATGTTATATCCTTGTATTGCTACTGCTAAACTCAGCAACAACAAAAAAAATGACCCTTTTTCAGGTCCCTGTCTTTCACAGATCATTCGTAAAAATCCAAATAACTTCCCAGCTCTTCATTGTAAAGTGTTTCCCTGCTTGTTCAATGAACCATGAACAATTAATGAACATGCAACTGTGGAACGGTTGTTAAGACACTAACAGCTTACAGACGGTAGGCAATTAAGGTCACAGTTATGAAAACTTAGGACACTAAAGAGGCCTTTCTACTGACTCTGAAAAACACCAAAAGAAAGATGCCCAGGGTCCCCGCTCATCTGCGTGAACGTGCCTTAGGCATGCTGCAAGGAGGCATGAGGACTGCAGATGTGGCCATGGTAATAAATTGCAATGTCCGTACAGTGAGACGCCTAAGACAGCGCTACAGGGAGACAGGACGGACAGCTGATCATCCTCGCAGTGGCAGACCACGTGTAACAACACCTGCACAAGATCGGTACATCCCACCTGTGGGACAGGTACAGGATGGCAACAACAACTGCCCGAGTTACACAAGGAATGCACAATCCATCCATCAGTGCTCAGACTGTCCCCAATAGGCTGAGAGAGGCTGGACTGAGGGCTTGTAGGCCTGTTGTAAGGCAGGTCCTCACCAGACATCACAGGCAACATCGTCGCCTATGGGCACAAACCCACCGTCGCTGGACCAGACAGGACTGGCAAAAAGTGCTCTTCACTGATGAGTCACGGTTTTGTCTCACAATGGGTGATGGTCGGATTCGCGTTTATCGTCAAAGGAATGAGCGTTACACCGAGGCCTGTACTCTGGAGCGGGATCGACTTGGAGGTGGAGGGTCCGTCATGGTCTGGGGCGGTGTGTCTCAGCATCATCGGACTGAGTTTGTTGTCATTGCAGGCAATCTCAACGCTGTGCGTTACAGGGAAGACATCCTCCTTCCTCATGTGGTACCCTTCCTGCTGTCTCATCCTGACATGACCCTCCAGTATGACAATGTCACCAGCCATACTGCTCGTTCTGTGAGTGATTTCCTGCAAGACAGGAATGTCAGTGATCTGCCATGGCCAGCGAAGAGCCCGGATCTCAATCCCATTCAGTACGTCTGGGACCTGTTGGATCGAAGGGTGAGGGCTAGGGCCATTCCCCCCAGAAATGTCCGGGAACTTGCAGTTGGCTTGGTGGAAGAGTGGGGTAACATCTCACAGCAAGAACTGGCAAATCTGGTGCAGTCCATGAGGAGATGCAATGCAGTACTTAATGCAGCTGGTGGCCACACCGATACTGACTGTTACTTTTCATTTTGACCCCCCCCCCCCTTTGTTCAGGGACACATTATTCCATTTCTGTTAGTCACATGTCTGTGGAACTTATTCAGTTTATGTCTCAGTTGTTGAATCTTGTTATGTTCATACAAATATTTACACATGTTAAGTTTGCTGAATATAAATGCAGTTGACAGTGAGAGGATGATTATTTTTTTGCTGAGTTTACATCCTCAAATGAATTATTTAAGTGAGTCTCAGAAATTGCCAATATATGAATGTTATCTGATGTTAGCACGTTATTGATTTAGTGAACCTTATTTCTAAGGCTACATATATTATTATGGGCTATTTTCCGCCCTTTCCTGGGTAGCTTCTCAGAGATAGACATCATATGGACAAGAACAAACAAAGCAAGAGAAAAAAGACCTTTTTAATTTTGGACTTTCTAAAGCACATTTAGCAGTCCATTAATCAATTGGTGTGTGTGTGTGTGTGTGTGTGTGTGTGTGTGTGTGTGTGTGTGTGTGTGTGTGCGTGTGTGTGTGTGTGTGTGTGTGTGCTGCGGGGTTGAAGCTACGAACCCATAGCCTTGGCTCTCTAATCCCTTCCAGGCTTTTGGGAGGGAAGGTGGACAATGAGCCGTTCATAACGGATATAAGCAATATCCCCAAGCGCTCTGGCAGCTTTCATGCCCAGGATCAGTTATATTCTCCTCTGTAGCACAGCTTCAGGATCATCTTTGTTGAGAGAGATGTACGTTCCC
>NW_024609738.1:142500-152500 GCF_018296145.1 Oncorhynchus tshawytscha
CCAGTTCATTGTCATACCACCGGTAAGGTATCTCAGATGTTTCCTCGATGACTAGGAGTAGCCTGGAATCCAAACCATATCAGGTGAAACAGAGTGATATTTAGTTTGGATTCCAGGCTACTCAAGTATCAGGGCTGATTGTTTGTTGTCCACTCAACTCATCACTCAGTCATGTCACCCAGGTGTGTTGTTCTACATTGTGAGAGATCAGCTGACAATTGACACTTCGTTGTTTGCTCTCTGAAGCCGTACTCCACTTCCTTGACTCCACCTCCCTGACCAGATATCCTCCTGAATGTCTTCTTGGCCATCGCCGTGGACAACCTGGCTGATGCTGAGAGTCTGACGTCAGCACAGAAGGAGGAGGAGGAGGAGAAGGAGAGGAAGAAGCTGGCCAGGTAATTTGCATGATGTGTGTGTGTGTGTGTGTGTGTGTGTGTGTGTGTGTGTGTGTGTGTGTGTGTGTGTGTGTGCATCCACATCCATTCAAGTGTGTATGCCTGAGTGGTTTGGCTCCATTCTGACACAGAACGGCCAGTCCGGAGAAGCGTCATGTCAACGAAAAGCCCCCAATGATCGAGGTAGAAGAGAAGAAGGAGGAGAAGATTGAGCTGAAGTCCATCACCTCAGACGGAGAGACAACCAATGCCACCAAGGTATGTCTCAGACACACCTGTCCTCGTCAGACACACCTGTCCTCGTTAGACACACCTGTCCTCATTAGACACACCTGTCCTCGTTAGACGCACCTGTCCTCGTTAGATAAACCTGCCCTCGTTAGATACACCTGCCCTCGTTAGATGCACCTGTCTTCATTAGATATACCTGTCCTCCTGACTGTAGACACCAGTCCTCCAAGTTGTAATCTAATATTATCTAGTCAAGTCAATACATCACAGTACAGATTCAACAACATAAAATATGTTTGGTTTAGTTAGTATCAGTCTAATTCTTCATCTGTGAAAACACGTGTCTACTCTCAACAGGTGGCATGATGTTTCCTTTTGAAAGCAGTGTCTCTAGATCTGTCCGTATTGAGTCTGATGTGGCGCTGTGTTACTGTGTTTTCACAGATCAACATTGATGAATACCAAGTAGATGTGAATGAAGAGAAGAACCCGTATCCAGCTAATGATTTTCCCGGTACCACTTTACCGGTGATAAAAAGTAAGCCGGACCTTTCTAAGGGCTGAAGCACACTGGTCAACAAGCAGGAGCAGAGAACCAAATCACACCAAACCATTAAGAGACTTCCACACTCAAATCAGGACATTCACAACATTACCTTTGTTCTGGTTCTCTCTCTCTTTTGTCTGCTGTGCTTTGCCCCTGTTGATGTTAGAATGTTGTGTGGGGGGTGTGTTGATGTTAGAATGTTGTGTGGGGGGGTGTTGATGTTAGACTGTTGTGTGGGGGGTGTTGATGTTAGAATGTTGTGTGGGGGGGTGTTGATGTTAGAATGTTGTGTGGGGGGTGTTGATGTTAGAATGTTGCTTGGGGGGGTGTTGATGTTAGACTGTTGTGTGGGGGGGTGTTGATGTTACAATGTTGTGTGTGGGGGGTGTTGATGTTAGACTGTTGTGTGATGTTGTGTGGGGGTGTTGATGTTAGACTGTTGTGTGGGGGGTGTTGATGTTGATGTTAGGGTGTTGATGTTGATGTTGTGGGGGTGTTGATGTTAGAATGTTGTGTGGGGGGTGTTGATGTTAGACTGTTGTGTGGGGGGTGTTGATGTTAGACTGTTGTGTGGGGGGTGTTGATGTTAGACTGTTGTGTGGGGGGTGTTGATGTTAGAATGTTGTGTGGGGGGTGTGTTGATGTTAGACTGTTGTGTGGGGGTGTGTTGATGTTAGACTGTTGTGTGGGGGGGTGTTGATGTTAGAATGTTGTGTGGGGGTGTGTTGATGTTAGACTGTTGTGTGGGGGTGTGTTGATGTTAGACTGTTGTGTGGGGGGTGTTGATGTTAGACTGTTGTGTGGGGGGGTGTTGATGTTAGAATGTTGTGTGAGGGGGTGTTGATGTTAGAATGTTGTGTGGGGGGTGTTGATGTTAGACTGTTGTGTGGGGGTGTTGATGTTAGACTGTTGTGTGGGGGGTGTTGATGTTAGACTGTTGTGTGTGGGGGGTGTTGATGTTAGAATGTTGTGTGGGGGTGTGTTGATGTTAGACTGTTGTGTGGGGGTGTGTTGATGTTAGACTGTTGTGTGGGGGGTGTTGATGTTAGAATGTTGTGTGGGGGGTGTTGATGTTAGAATGTTGTGTGGGGGTGTGTTGATGTTAGACTGTTGTGGGGGTGTGTTGATGTTAGACTGTTGTGTGTTGATGTTAGACTGTTGTGTGGGGGGTGTTGATGTTAGAATGTTGTGTGGGGGGTGTTGATGTTAGAATGTTGTGTGGGGGGTGTTGATGTTAGACTGTTGTGTGAGGGGGTGTTGATGTTAGAATGTTGTGTGGGGGTGTTGATGTTAGACTGTTGTGTGGGGGGTGTTGATGTTAGAATGTTGTGTGAGGGGGTGTTGATGTTAGACTGTGTGTGTGGGGGGTGTTGATGTTAGAATGTTGTGTGGGGGGTGTTGATGTTAGACTGTTGTGTGGGGGGTGTTGATGTTAGACTGTTGTGTGGGGGGTGTTGATGTTAGAATGTTGATGTTAGAATGTTGTGTGGGGGTGTTGATGTTAGAATGTTGTGTGAGGGGGTGTTGATGTTAGAATGTTGTGTGAGGGGGTGTTGATGTTAGAATGTTGTGTGAGGGGGTGTTGATGTTAGAATGTTGTGTGAGGGGGTGTATGGGGTGTTGATGTTAGAATGTTGTGTGAGGGGGTGTGTTGATGTTAGAATGTTGTGTGGGGGGTGTGTTGATGTTAGAATGTTGTGTGAGGGGGTGTGTTGATGTTAGAATGTTGTGTGAGGGGGTGTATGGGGTGTTGATGTTAGAATGTTGTGTGAGGGGGTGTTGATGTTAGACTGTTGTGTGGGGGGTGTTGATGTTAGACTGTTGTGTGGGGGTGTTGATGTTAGAATGTTGTGTGAGGGGGTGTATGGGGTGTTGATGTTAGACTGTTGTGTGAGGGGGTGTTGATGTTAGACTGTTGTGTGAGGGGGTGTTGATGTTAGACTGTTGTGTGGGGGTGTTGATGTTAGAATGTTGTGTGAGGGGGTGTGTTGATGTTAGAATGTTGCGTGAGGGGGTGTTGATGTTAGACTGTTGTGTGGGGGGTGTTGATGTTAGACTGTTGTATGAAGGGGTGTTGATGTTAGAATGTTGTGTGAGGGGGTGTGTTGATGTTAGAATGTTGTGTGAGGGGGTGTATGGGGTGTTGATGTTAGAATGTTGTGTGAGGGGGTGTATAGAATGGGGTGTTGATGTTAGAATGTTGTGTGAGGGGGTGTGTTGATGTTAGAATGTTGCGTGAGGGGGTGTTGATGTTAGACTGTTGTGTGTGGGGGTGTTGATGTTAGACTGTTGTATCAGGGGGTGTTGATGTTAGAATGTTGTGTGAGGGGGTGTATTGATTCTAGCATGTTGTATGGGGGGTGTGTTGATGTTAGAATGTTGTGTGAGGGGGTGTATGTGGTGTTGATGTTAGAATGTTGTGTGAGGGGGTGTGTTGATGTTAGAATGTTGTGTGAGGGGGTGTATGGGGTGTTGATGTTAGAATGTTGCGTGAGGGGGTGTATGGGGTGTTGATGTTCGAATGTTGCGTGAGGGGGTGTATGGGGTGTTGATGTTAGAATGTTGTGTGAGGGGGTGTATGGGGTGTTGATGTTAGAATGTTGTGTGAGGGGGTGTGTTGATGTTAGAATGTTGTGTGGGGGGGTGTTGATGTTAGAATGTTGTGTGAGGGGATGTATGGGGTGTTGATGTTAGAATGTTGTGTGAGGGGGTGTTGATGTTAGAATGTTGTGTGAGGAGGTGTATGGGGTGTTGATGTTAGAATGTTGTATGAGGGGGTGTTTTGATGTTAGAATGTTGTGAGGGGGTGTGTTGATGTTAGAATGTTGTGTGAGGGGGTGTGTTGATAGAATGTTGTGTGTGGGTGTATTGATTCTAGAATGTTGTGTGAGGGGTGTATTGATTCTAGAATGTTGTATGAGGGGGTGTTGATGTTAGAATGTTGTGTGAGGGGGTGTATTGATGTTAGAATGTTGTGTGGGGGGGTGTGTTGATGTTTTGTCTGTACTGTTGCCTTACCAATCCAGGTGTCCAGGTTTGTAGATAAATGAAAAAGTAATAATTCATATGTCTTTTAAATGTTTTTACTGATGAATTGTGGGTAATTGTTATAGTATGGGGTAACTACACTAACAAACTGAAATAACTACTCCAGGTGAATTTTTACACATCTCATTCAACTATTTCTCAACTTAACTGACCAAGTCCCTCATCTCTAACACTTTCTCTCCCTCCTCTTCCCCTGTCCTCCCTCTTTCTCTCCTGCGTGGCCCTTGTAGGAGAGGATGAGGACCCTGAGATGCCGGTGGGCCCCCGGCCTCGGCCCCTGTCTGACATTCAGCTGAAGGAGAAGGCTATTCCCATGCCTGAGGCCCGGGCTTTCTTCATCTTCAGCAACACCAACAAGTAAGAGCTCACCCACAAATATACTGAGAGAAGCAGGTAGAGTCTATGAGAGGGGTCCCTAAACACACACCCCATCTGTCTCATGTCTGTCGTCTGTCTGATGTCTGATGTCTGTTAGATGTCTGTTGTCTGTCTGATGTCTGATGTCTGTCTGATGTCTGTCTGATGTCTGATGTCTGTTAGATGTCTGATGTCTGTCTGATGTCTGTCTGATGTCTGTTAGATGTCTGTTGTCTGTCTGATGTCTGATGTCTGTCTGATGTCTGTCTGATGTCTGTCTGATGTCTGATGTCTGTTGTCTGTTAGATGTCTGTCTGATGTCTGTTGTCTGTTGTCTGTCAGATGTCTGATGTCTGTCTGATGTCTGATGTCTGTCTGATGTCTGATGTCTGTCTGATGTCTGATGTCTGTCTGATGTCTGATGTCTGATGTCTGTCAGATGTCTGATGTCTGTCTGATGTCTGATGTCTGTCTGATGTCTGATGTCTGTCTGATGTCTGATGTCTGTCAGATGTCTGATGTCTGTCTGACGTCTGATGTCTGTCAGATGTCTGATGTCTGTCTGACGTCTGATGTCTGTCAGATGTCTGATGTCTGTCTGATGTCTGTCTGATGTCTGTCAGATGTCTGATGTCTGTCTGATGTCTGATGTCTGTCTGATGTCTGATGTCTGATGTCTGTCTGACGTCTGATGTCTGTCAGATGTCTGATGTCTGTCTGATGTCTGTCAGATGTCTGATGTCTGATGTCTGTCAGATGTCTGATGTCCCGTGTGGCTCACTTGGTAGAGCATGGTACTTGCCATGCCAGGGTTGTGGGTTCAATTCCCACAGGGGACCAGTATGAAAATGTATGGTTCTGTAAGTTGCTCTGGATAAGAGTGTCTGTTAAATGTCCTGTCTATAGGATTAGGGCTCTATCTATTGGTCACTATTTTTTGTCTGTCCCTCCCTCCCTACCTCCCTCCCTCCCTACCTACCTACCTACCTACCTCCCTCCCTCCCTACCTACCTACCTACCTACCTCCCTCCCTCCCTCCCTCCCTCCCTCCCTCCCTCCCTCCCTCCCTTCCCTTCCTTCCTTCCTTCCTTCCTTCCTTCCTTCCTTCCTTCCTTCCTTCCTTCCTTCCTTCCTTCCTTCCTTACTCCCTCCCTCCCTACCTACCTACCTACCTACCTACCTACCTACCTCCCTCCCCCTCCCTTCCTTCCCTCCCTCCCTCCCTCCCTCCCTCCCTCCCTCCCTCCCTCCCTTCCTTCCTTCCTTCCTTCCTTCCTTCCTTCCTTACTCCCTCCCTACCTACCTACCTACCTACCTCCCTCCCTCCCTCCCTTCCTTCCTTCCTTCCTTCCTTACTCCCTCCCTCCCTCCCTTCCCTCCCTCCCTCCCTCCCCCTCCCTTCCTTCCTTCCTTCCTTCCTTCCTTCCTTCCTTCCTTCCTCCCTCCCTCCCTCCCTCCCTCCCTCCCTTCCTTCCTTCCTTATTCCCTCCCTCCCTCCCTACCTCCCTCCCTTCCATCCTTCCTTCCTTACTCCCTCCCTACCTACCTCCCTCCCTCCCTCCCTTCCTTCCTTCCTTCCTTCCTTCCTTCCTTCCTCCCTCCCTACATCCCTCCCTCCCTCCCTCTCCCCAGGTTCAGGGTTCTGTGCCATAAGATGGTGAACCACAACATCTTCACCAACCTCATCCTGTTCTTCATTCTACTGAGCAGTATCTCTCTGGCAGCAGAGGACCCTGTCCGGAACGACTCCTTCAGGAACCAGGTGTGTGTTTATGTCTTACACACACACACGCACGTGCACACACACACAGAGGCACGGAGACAGGCACACACACAGGCACACACAGAGGCACGGACACATGTACACACACACACACACACACACACACAGACACTGTACATGCATGCAAAAACATACTCACTAACATCCATACTCTCTCTCTCTTTCTGTCTCTAGTCTCTCTCTCACACACAAACATTTACACACACAAACAGCCTTTACAGGTGTGTGTGTGTGCGTGTGCACGTGCGTGTGCGTGCGTGTCTGTGTGTGTGTGTGTGTGTCTGTGTGTGTGTCTGTATTTGTGTGTGTGTGTGTGTGTGTGCGCGTGTGTGTGCGTGCATGTGTGTGTGTGTGTGTGTGTGTGTGTGTGTGTGTGTGTGTGTGTGTGTGTGTGTGTGTGTGTGTGTGTGTGTGTGTGTGTGTGTGTGTGTGTGTGTGTGTGTGTGTGTGTGTGAGACTACACCATTAGATCTCTGGTTCAATAGACTTCAGCCATCCTTTCCCTCCGCTCGATAACTTGAAGTGGATTAATGAATCTGAATGTCTGGCACTGAACCACGCGCTGCATTGTGACTACTTTTTCCACTTAATTACATTCTCTCTATAATATTATAGCTTCTATGTTATTATACAGGTATTCATCCCAAATGGCACCCTATTCCCTATGTAGTGCACTATTTTCAACCACTCCCTGGTCAAAAGTAGTGCACTGTGTAGGGAATAGTGTGCCATTTGTGACATATATTGTGATGCTTATGGAAGCCTCTATGAGATGTACGACTGTGTGATGTATTGTGTTGACCTGCATTGTGATCACTGTTTCTCAGATATTAGGCTATGCAGACCACGTCTTCACTGGGCTCTTCACCATAGAGATCATTCTGAAGGTAACTGTTACGGTTTTCTTGCGGTGAAGGAGAGTCGGACCAAAATGCAGCGTGGTATTTTTGATACAGTGCCTTGCGAAAGTATTCGGCCCCCTTGAACTTTGCGACCTTTTGCCACATTTCAGGCTTCAAACATAAAGATATAAAACTGTATTTTTTGTGAAGAATCAACAACAAGTGGGACACAATCATGAAGTGGAACGACATTTATTGGATATTTCAAACTTTTTTTAACAAATCAAAAACTGAAAAATTGGGCGTGCAAAATTATTCAGCCCCCTTAAGTTAATACTTTGTAGCGCCACCTTTTGCTGCGATTACAGCTGTAAGTCGCTTGGGGTGTCTGTATCAGTTTTGCACATCGAGAGACTGACATTTTTTCCCATTCCTCCTTGCAAAACAGCTCGAGCTCAGTGAGGTTGGATGGAGAGCATTTGTGAACAGCAGTTTTCAGTTCTTTCCACAGATTCTCGATTGGATTCAGGTCTGGACTTTGACTTGGCCATTCTAACACCTGGATATGTTTATTTTTGAACCATTCCATTGTAGATTTTGCTTTATGTTTTGGATCATTGTCTTGTTGGAAGACAAATCTCCGTCCCAGTCTCAGGTCTTTTGCAGACTCCATCAGGTTTTCTTCCAGAATGGTCCTGTATTTGGCTCCATCCATCTTCCCATCAATTTTAACCATCTTCCCTGTCCCTGCTGAAGAAAAGCAGGCCCAAACCATGATGCTGCCACCACCATGTTTGACAGTGGGGATGGTGTGTTCAGGGTGATGAGCTGTGTTGCTTTTACGCCAAACATAACGTTTTGCATTGTTGCCAAAAAGTTCCATTTTGGTTTCATCTGACCAGAGCACCTTCTTCCACATGTTTGGTGTGTCTCCCAGGTGGCTTGTGGCAAACTTTAAACAACACTTTTTATGGATATCTTTAAGAAATGGCTTTCTTCTTGCCACTCTTCCATAAAGGCCAGATTTGTGCAATATACGACTGATTGTTGTCCTATGGACAGAGTCTCCCACCTCAGCTGTAGATCTCTGCAGTTCATCCAGAGTGATCATGGGCCTCTTGGCTGCATCTCTGATCAGTCTTCTCCTTGTATGAGCTGAAAGTTTAGAGGGACGGCCAGGTCTTGGTAGATTTGCAGTGGTCTGATACTCCTTCCATTTCAATATTATCGCTTGCACAGTGCTCCTTGGGATGTTTAAAGCTTGGGAAATCTTTTTGTATCCAAATCCGGCTTTAAACTTCTTCACAACAGTATCTCGGACCTGCCTGGTGTGTTCCTTGTTCTTCATGATGCTCTGCGCTTTTAACAGACCTCTGAGACTATCACAGTGCAGGTGCATTTATACGGAGACTTGATTACACACAGGTGGATTGTATTTATCATCATTAGTCATTTAGGTCAACATTGGATCATTCAGAGATCCTCACTGAACTCCTGGAGAGAGTTTGCTGCACTGAAAGTAAAGGGGCTGAATAATTTTGCACGCCCAATTTTTCAGTTTTTGATTTGTTAAAAAAGTTTGAAATATCCAATAAATGTCGTTCCACTTCATGATTGTGTCCCACTTGTTGTTGATTCTTCACAAAAAAATACAGTTTTATATCTTTATGTTTGAAGCCTGAAATGTGGCAAAAGTTCGCAAAGTTCAAGGGGGCCGAATACTTTCGCAAGGCACTGTACATGTTTAATGACGCCGAAAAAACGAACAATACAAAAAACAACAACCGTGAAAACCTAAACAGCCTATCTGGTGCAACAAACACAGAGACAGGAACAATCACCCACCAAACACTCAAAGAATATGGCTGCCTAAATATGGTTCCCAATCAGAGACAACGATAATCACCTGCCTCTGATTGAGAACCACTTCAGGCAACCATAGACTTTTCTAGACAACCCCACTATACCACAATCCCAATACCTACTAAAACCCCAAGATAAAACACACCACATAATAAACCCATGTCACACCCTGGCCTGACCAAAATAATAAAGCAAACACAAAATACTAAGACCAGGGCGTGACAGTAACCTTCCATTCCTTCTCTAAGTCATCTCTACACCACATAATGGACCCTGTCACACCCTGGCCTGACCAAAATAATAAAGCAAACACAAAATACTAAGACCAGGGCGTGACAGTAACCTTCCATTCCTTCTCTAAGTCATCTCTACACCACATAATGGACCCTGTGCTCTGGAAGGGCTGGTGAAGTGTTTTAAGTGTTGGAAAAACATGCCATGCTGAACAACAAACCCGTGAGCAGACATTCACTCCGTCGTCATCGATCACAATCTTTTGTCTTACGCTTCCTGTGGGTTTCTCTTCCTGGTTCATGACCTCGTAGATGACAGCGTACGGGGCGTTCATCCATAAGGGTTCGTTCTGTCGGAACTACTTCAACATTCTGGATCTGGTGGTGGTCAGCGTGTCGCTCATCTCCTCTGGAATACAGTGAGTTGGTCTTCACTATACCGTTACCACGGTTTCAATGATTCGAACACACCTAGGAATTCTCATCGACATTCATTTAGCGGTGCTCTTTTTACTGGGATGGTTACAAAATGACTGTTCTATTGAACACAGAAATACAGTTTCTGTCTGTAGTTGACTTCTCTGTCTGTAGTTGACTTCTCTGTCTGTAGTTGATATATGGTTTAGTAGTTGACCTCTGTCTGTAGTTGATCTCTCTGTCTGTAGTTGACCTCTCTGTCTGTAGTTAACCTCTCTGTC
>NW_024609738.1:157500-160000 GCF_018296145.1 Oncorhynchus tshawytscha
GGACGGATGAGAGAGCAGGATGAAGTGAAGAGAGAGGGAAGAGAGGAGAGAGAGAGCAGGATGAAGTGAAGAGAGCAGGATGAAGTGAAGAGAGGGAGGGACAGAGGAGAGAGAGAGCAGGATGAAGTGAAGAGAGAGGGCAAAGAGAGGGATGGATGAGAGGTAGAGCAGGATGAAGTGAAGAGAGAGGGCGAAGAGAGGGACGGATGAGAGGTAGAGCAGGATGAAGTGAAGAGAGGGACAGAGGGGAGAGAGAGAGCAGGATGAAGTGAAGAGAGAGGGAAGTGAAGAGAGGGACAGAGGAGAGATAGAGCAGGATGAAGTGAAGAGAGAGGGCGAAGAGAGGGATGGATGAGAGGTAGAGCAGGATGAAGTGAAGAGAGAGGGCAAAGAGAGGGACAGAGGAGAGAGAGAGCAGGATGAAGTGAAAAGAGAGAGGGTGAAGAGAGGGACGGAGGAGAGATAGAGCAGGATGAAGTGAAAGAAGAGAGGGATGGAGGAGGAGAGAGGATGAAGTGATGAAGAGAAGAGAGGGAGGAGGAGAGAGAGAGCAGGATGAAGTGAAGAGAGGGGAAGAGAGAGGGAGCAGGGAGAGAGGGCGAAGAGAGGGATGGAGGATGAGCAGGATGAAGTGAAGAGAGGGACGGAGGAGAGAGAGAGCAGGATGAAGTGAAAGAGAGAGGGAGAGAGGGACGGAGGAGAGATGAAGGATGAAGAAGAGAGAGAGAGCAGGATGAAGTGAAGAGAGAGAGGGACAGGATGAAGGAGAGGAGGAGAGAGAGAGCAGGATGAAGTGAAGAGAGAGGGCGAGAGAGAGAGAGCAGGGAGTGAAGAGAGGATGAGAGAGCAGGATGAGTGAGGGAGAGGAGAGAGCAGGATGAAGGAGGAGAGGGAGAGCAGGATGAAGTGAAGAAGAGGGACGGAGGAGGAGAGAGGGCGAAGGAGGTATGGAGGAGAGGAGAGCAGGATGAAGTGAAGAGAGAGGGACGGAGGAGAGGTAGAGCAGGATGAAGTGAAGAGAGAGGGCGAAGAGAGGGACCGAGGAGAGAGAGAGGGCGAAGAGAGGTATGGAGGAGAGGTAGAGCAGGATGAAGTGAAGAGAGAGGGCGAAGAGAGGGAACTGAACGTAGCTGATGTAGTGGTGACGAGAAGATAGTGGATACGTTTTTACCAAGATGAACATGTCTGTTGTTCTCTTCTCAGGGGAAGTTTTTCTACTGCTCAGACAGCTCCAAGTCTACAGAGCCTGAATGCAGGTGAGTTTATCACCTCATCTCCCATCTCAGTCGGACCTGGCTCATATCACATCTGGACAGTCATTTCAGGTGGATGTGGGATCTCCATTTGGGCCATAATGAGTTGTCTGGCTGGGTAAGGTGTGAGCTGTGGGTGTCTAGGTGTTACCTATGTTCTCCCTCCCAGGGGTTCATACATCATGTATAAGGACGGGGATGTGGGGAAGCCAGAGAGGTCCATGCGTGTCTGGGAGAACAGTGACTTCAACTTTGACGACGTGCTCCAGGGGATGATGGCTCTGTTCGCTGTCTCCACCTTTGAAGGATGGCCAGCGTGAGTCCATCATCACAGCAGTGAGTCACATCATCACACACACACACACACACACACACACACACACACACACACACACACACACACACACACACACACACACACACACACACACACACACACACACACACACACACACACACACACACACACACACACACACACACACACTCACACACACACACACACACACACACACACACACACACTCACACACACACACACACTCACACACTCACACTCACACACTCACACACTCACACACACACACTCACTCACACACACACACACACGCGTTATGGGGCTTTAGTGTCTAGGTTTTGACCGGTGTATCCATCCTCTCCAGACTCCTGTACCGGGCCATAGACTCCCATTCAGAGGACCTGGGCCCTGTCTACAACTACAGAGTGGTCGTGTCCATCTTCTTCATCATCTACATCATCATCATCGCCTTCTTCATGATGAACATCTTCGTCGGTTTCGTCATTGTCACCTTTCAGGAGCAGGGAGAGCAGGAGTACAAGAACTGTGAGCTGGACAAGAACCAGGTGAGAGGTTAGGGGTAATCAGAACCCAGGTGAGAGGTTAGGGGTCATCAGAACCCTGGTGAGAGGTTAGGGGTCATCAGAACCCAGGTGAGAGGTTAGGGGTCATCAGAACCCAGGTGAGAGGTTAGGGGTCATCAGAACCCAGGTGAGAGGTTAGGGGTCATCAGAACCCAGGTGAGAGGTTAGGGGGACATCAGAACCCTGGTGAGAGGTTAGGGGTCATCAGAACCCAGGTGAGAGGTTAGGGGTCATCAGAACCCAGGTGAGAGGTTAGGGGTCATCAGAACCCTGGTGAGAGGTTAGGGGACATCAGAACCCTGGTGAGAGGTTAGGGGTCATCAGAACCCAGGTGAGAGGTTAGGGGTCATCAGAACCCAGGTGAG
>NW_024609738.1:165000-172500 GCF_018296145.1 Oncorhynchus tshawytscha
CTGAAGATCTTTTAATTGTCAGTCAACAAAAACCTAGTTTCTCATATAATTCATCTCTCATTGTGAAGGTTTTGTGTTCTTATCTTGGCAGGGTAGAAGTACATCGAAATAGGTTGTTTAAGTGGCGCTGCAGTCTAAGACACTGCATCTCAGTGCAAGAGGCTTCACTACAGTGGTTCAAATCCAGGCTGTATCACATCCGGCCGTGATTGGGAGTCCCAATCGGTGCACAATTGGCCCAGCGTCGTCTGGATATGGCCGGGCTAGGCCGTCATTGTTAATGAGAATTTGTTCTTAACTGACTTGCCTGGTTAAATAAATGTTAAATATATATATACTGTATATAGATAAACTAATTGGTTAGCCTTGGTGAGCCCTGATTGGTTAGCCTTGGTGAGTTCTGATTGGTTAGCCTTGGTGAGTTCTGATTGGTTAGCCTTGGTGAGTTCTGATTGGTTAGCCTTGGTGAGTTCTGATTGGTTAGCCTTGGTGAGTTCTGATTGGTTAGCCTTGGTGAGTTCTGATTGGTTAGCCTTGGTGAGTTCTGATTGGTTAGTGGTGAGTCCTGATTGGTTAGCCTTGGTGAGTCCTGATTGGTTAGCCTTGGTGAGTACTGATTGGTTAGCCTTGGTGAGTTCTGATTGGTTAGCCTTGGTGAGTTCTGATTGGTTAGCCTTGGTGAGTTCTGATTGGTTAGCCTTGGTGAGTTCTGATTGGTTAGCCTTGGTGAGTCCTGATTGGTTAGCCTTGGTGAGCCCTGATTGGTTAGCCTTGGTGAGTACTGATTGGTTAGCCTTGGTGAGTACTGATTGGTTAGCCTTGGTGAGTTCTGATTGGTTAGCCTTGGTGAGTCCTGATTGGTTAGCCTTGGTGAGTTCTGATTGGTTAGCCTTGGTGAGTTCTGATTGGTTGGCCTTGGTGAGTCCTGATTGGTTAGCCTTGGTGAGTTCTGATTGGTTAGCCTTGGTCTGAAAACCCTGAACGTGTCCTGTCTATGGACACGCCCCACCTCTCTGAAAGACACCCAGAGAACGTTGCATCGTGTGGTTGTGTCACTTTCTAACTCGTGTTAATGACCTTCTCTTTCAACAGACAGGACCATCATCATATTAATCAGTACCCTTTTCCTCTAGGTGCAGAGGACACATTTAGCCTCGTCCTGTTCTAACCAGCTCTCTCATCAGCTGCTGTGTACAACACCGACACTGGCTCATAACACACATCCCTTCATTGCAGTCAGGTCAAAGGGAAACATACTGAAGGATTTTTACCACTGTGTCTTTCTCATTTCTGTATATTGTATGATTGTAAACTACTTTTTTTTTAGGAAAGTGTTAGATGTTTGGTAGTATTGCTGGTATTTTGAAGAGTTCTGTCATCTGGATTCATCTGGATTCCTCTCTCACCATGCTAGACCCTCCAACTCTCCCAGGTCACACCTAGCAACATGCATCTCTCCCCTCAGTGTGTTCAGTCCCTCCGTGCTAGACCCTCCAACTCTCCCAGGTCACACCTAGCAACTGTCCAGTCCCTCCCCATTCATCCCACTAAGGCAACTGCATTAACCCTCGTTAAACCACAGTTAAATGAGGTTACCTATTCCTCTGCCACTGACCCACTGACTGATTCAGTGGGGACGGTCTCACTGGTTAAAACATCATACCGTGTTAGAATATAATCATCCCTAGTGATAATAATAATATATAATCCCTAGTGATAATAATAATATAATAATCCCTAGTGATAATAATATATCATCCCTGGTGATAATAATATAATAACAATAATAATAATATATAATGCTTAGTGATAATAATAATATAATAATAATATATAATGCCTAGTGTTAATAATAATATATCATCCCTAGTGATAATAATAATATATAATGCCTAGTGTTAATAAAAATATATAATCCCTAGTGATAATAATATAATAACAATAATATATAATACCTAGTGATAATAATAATATATAATCCCAAGTGTTAATAATAATATATAATCCCTGGTGTTAATAATAATATATAATCCCTAGTGTTGATAATATAACAACAATAATATTAATATATAATCCCTAGTGTTAATAATAATATAAAGTCCCTAGTGATAATAATAATATAATATATAATCCCTACTGTTAATAATAATATATAATGTCTAGTGATAATAATAATAAAATAAAATATAATCCATTGTGTTAATAATAATATATAATCCCTAGTGTTAATAATAATAAAATATAATAATATATGATACCTAGTGATAATAATAATATATAATCCCTAGTGTTAATAATAATATAATATAATAATATATGATACCTAGTGATAATAATAATATATGATCCCTAGTGATAATAATATATTATAATAATATATAATGCCTAGTGTTAATAATAATATATAATCCCTAGTGTTAATAATAATATAATATAATAATATATAATCCCTAGTGTTAATAATAATATATAATGTCTAGTGATAATAATAATAAAATAAAATATAATCCATTGTGTTAATAATAATATATAATGCCTAGTGTTAATAATAATATATAATCCCTAGTGTTAATAATAATATAATATAATAATATATAATCCCTAGTATTAATAATAATATATAATGTCTAGTGATAATAATAATAAAATAAAATATAATCCATTGTGTTAATAATAATATATAATGCCTAGTGTTAATAATAATATACAATCCCTAGTGTTAATAATAATATAATATAATAATATATGATACCTAGTGATAATAATAATATATAATACCTAGTGATAATAATAATATAATATAATAATATATGATCCATAGTGTTAATAATAATATATAATGCCTAGTGATAATAATAATATTTAATCCCTAGTGTTAATAATAACATATAATCCCTGGTGTTAATAATAATATAATATAATAATATATAATACCTAGTGATAATAATAATATAATAATATATGATCCCTAGTGTTAATAACAATATTATAATAAAATATCATCCCTCATTTTAATAATAATAATAATAATATATTATAATAATATATAATCCCTAGTGTTGATAATAATATAATATAATAATATATGATCCCTAGTGTTAATAATAATATAATATAATAATATATTATCCCTAGTGTTAATAATAATATATAATACCTAGTGATAACAATAATATAATATATAATCCCTAGTGTTAATAATAATATATAATGCCTAGTGATAATAATAATAATACAATATAAAATCCCTACTGTTGATAATAATATATTATAATAATATATCATGCTTAGTGTTAATAATAATATATAATCATTAGTGTTAATAATAATATAATAATATATAATACCTAGTGTTAATAATAATATATAATGCCTAGTGATAATAATAATATAATATATAATCCCTAGTGTTAATAATAATATATAATGCCTAGTGATAATAATAATATAATATAATAATATATAATGCCTAGTGTTAATAATAATATATAATGCCTAGTGATAATAATAATATTTAATCCCTAGTGTTAATAATAACATATAATCCCTGGTGTTAATAATAATATAATATAATAATATATAATACCTAGTGATAATAATAATATAATATAATAATATATAATACCTAGTGATAATAATAATATAATAATATATGATCCCTAGTGTTAATAACAATATTATAATAAAATATCATCCCTCATTTTAATAATAATAATAATAATATATTATAATAATATTTAATCCCTAGTGTTGATAATAATATAATATAATGATATATGATCCCTAGTGTTAATAATAATATATAATGCCTAGTGATAATAATAATATAATATATAATCCCTAGTGTTAATAATAATATATAATGCCTAGTGATAATAATAATATAATATATAATCCCTAGTGTTAATAATAATATAATATAATAATATATAATGCCTAGTGTTAATAATAATATATAATCCCTAGTGTTAATAATAACACATAATCCCTTGTGTTAATAATAATATAATATAATAATATATAATCCCTAGTGTTAATAATAATATATAATGCCTAGTGATAATAATAATAATATAATATATAATCCCTAGTGTTAATAATAATATATAATGCCTAGTAATAATAATAATATAATATAAAATCCCTAGTGTTAATAATAATAATAATAAAATCCCTACTGTTAATAATAATGTAATAATAATATATTGGATAAATCAATCTTGCTCTATCACTCTGCTACGCTTCTGTACATAGAACACCACCCTTCATTATGACCTCATTTCCTTTTCACACAGAAGGAAGTAAAAGAGACAGAAAAAAATGCAAGAATATCTTGTTTAATAAGCAATAATCTTCTGGCTTGATATAGAATCACATGAATATAATTGACTGAATAGTGCTTACCTTTAACATGCCATGTTATCAACCCCTGTAAGCTTTTATTCTGCGCCCTGTTTACAGAAAGATGAGCTTCGGTAGTAGTAGGTTACACGCTAACAAGTTGTGGCGATGACTTAACTGTACTGTAGGCTACAGCAAGCAAGCAGCAGAACGTGACATGAACATTCACTTTTAATATTCACAATGATACATTCACAATAATATTTCATCATTTAATACCAATGATGCATTGTGTTGCTCTATTGGCTTTAAAGATCTAAGAAGATAGTTTCAGAAGAGATGAGCCACCCCCCAAACACATTGTTGGAAGAGTTTAAGGGCTGAAAAGGAAGGCTTTTCCCTATAATAATGCCTGTCTAACTTGCCTCTCTTACCCCCCCTCCTCCTCTTGCACCTCCGCCCATCCTGTGTAGGGTTACTTTAGTGATCCTTGGAATGTTTTTGACTTCCTCATCGTAATTGGCAGCATAATAGACGTCATTCTGAGTGAGATCAACGTAAGTACATCGCCACCCCTCTCTCTCCACTCGCTCTGTCCCTCTCTCTCTCTCTCTCTCTTTTCTTTTCTCTTTCCTTCTCTTTCTTTGTGATAATCTTGTCTTCTATAGCACCATTCTCTGGTGTGGTTTCTTTCCCCAAAGTCCACCCTCCTCCCTTCCTCTCCCCTCTTCCTTCCTCCATCATTCATTTCAAGATGGCCGCTCTCATTCAGGGTTTCCAAGGCATCACGTGATGAAAAAAAGGTGCTTCCTCGTTCTTCACAGTACACAGAACAACAGTTGAGTGTTCTAGAGTACCGAAAGAGTTCTAGAGTACTGAAGGAGTTCTAGAGTACTGAAAGAGTTCTAGAGTACTGAAAGAGTTCTAGAGTACTGAAAGGGTTCTATTCGTTAGGCCTCAGAAGAGAGACCTGGCTCCAAAGCAGGACTGTGACATGTCCTAGGGTTTTCACTTTGACTAACAAGACACACTAACTAACCAAAGAAACTCAACTATTCTTTTATTTAAATGGATTGTTTGGGTTGCGATTTTGTTATTGTTGTTGTTTATTGTTGTTGTTTATTGATGTTGTTTTCCCACATGGACAAGCATGACTGGTCGCCGCTTTCTCCTCTCGATCATCTTGGATTTCGCTCCTTTTATTTCCTCCCGTTTTCAAACTTCAACTGTCATTTAATTTTCAACCAATGTCCTTCCTCCCTCTCTACCTTCCGCTAATCACAGAAGTTCATATATAACTGTTTTCTTTCTTATCTTTCCCTCTCTCCTTTTGTTGCTTCTTTTCTTTCCATTTCCGTTTGTTTGTTTGTTTGTTTGTTTGTTTGTTTCTTCCACCCAACGCAGCATTATTTTGTTGATGCATGGAACACATTTGATGCCTTAATAGTTGTGGGTAGCGTTGTTGACATAGCGATCACTGAGGTTAACGTAAGTAGCCCACCTTTCAGTCTGCCTGCCTACCTCTCACTCTCACCTCTGAGCATCAATAGAATGTAGACTATTGCATTGTCTCAGCACTTGTTTTGGGTTTGTTTTTTGTACATTTCTTTCAATGTCTATTATCATCACAATTGGGGACATGTGAAGTCCCCAAGGCATGACTGACACTGTATAGCATGATGGGAAAAAAAGGGTGATATATTCAGGCCTGAAGAAATGTAATTGTCAACAATGTGTTTACATAAAGCCTTTAGCTTGTATGCAAAACTATGCAGATGAGCATTTATTCATGAATATTTACTGGTGAGTGATGTCACCTTTCATGAGAAATTCCTGGCCTTGTTCACAATGTAAACAAGAGGTGATTAGAATATAAACAGAAATGTATCTCCTAATATAAAAGACATTTAGTCTCTATTGAGGGGCTCCCGAGTGGCGCAGCGGTCTAAGCCACTGCATCTCAGTGCAAGAGGTGTCACTACGGTCCCTGGTTCGTATCCAGGCTGAATCACATCTGGTCGTGATTGAGAGTCCCATAGGGCGGTGCTCAATTGGTTCATTTAGCGTCGTCCGAGTTTGGCCGGAGTAGGCCGTCATTGTAAATAAGAATGTGTTCTTAACTGACGTGCCTAGTTAAATTTAAAAAATGCATTTTGTCCCTCTAGTGAATCTAGATATGTATTTTGAGACTTCCCGCGATGAGACATGAGAACCATTGAATGAGTATTTACACTCTTAAAGGTAAATGTGGAAATGTTGCTTCTTCATATTCAGCGTCTCCAGCGCCACCCCAACATCAAATAGTGTGTTTCTATGATAAGTAGTAAAAAAAAAAAACGATAGAGGAAGATAGGTGTTTCCAATGACCTCATCAACCAATTAGTAATGCCTCCTCATAATTGGTTAAAATCACATGATGCACACCGATGATGTCATTGGAAACATGTATCTTCCTCTTATCTTTTTTACTATGAAACGTAGAAACGCACCGTTTTCACCCATGTTGATGTTGGGGTGGTGCTGGAGAGGATGAATGTGAAGTTGAAAAATGTTAAACATTCCCTTTAACACCAAGCTCACAGGTGAATCCTACAGTAACTCAGTACCTTTTATACCTGAGTCTATTGCATTAAATGGACCTCGTAGCTAATTTGGTCGATTGCTCAATCCTATAGCAGCTCGATACAGTCTGTAACTGTGTCAAATGACATTTGGATCGGATCCCCATAGTTGATCTGGGCTTACCTGTCTATTGTGTCTGCTGGTCAGTTCATAAACCTGTCATCTCTCTGGGACAGCATAGCGGAATAGCCAGCTTTCCTTTCACAAGTCATGAAAGACACTTCACCCACTCCTCTAGTTTAGACGACAACAACCCATGGCTTCAGATCACTAACAAAGGCATGTTTCTGAGAACAGAAAACTTAAAATGCTACTTTGAGTGCGCTGATTATATTAGTTATATGCTGTGTGCGTTGTTATTGTTGCGTTGTAATTGTGTAGTACTAGCGCTTTGTGTTTGTCTATACACATGAGTCCTTCTAGAATTTCGTTGAGACTAAATCCAACTATTTCCTTACAGTACCAACTTGTAACTATTAGTTCTGCTCGTGTCCTACGGTTGAGTTGAAAGGTTACCCCTCTGAGAAGCAGCGATCG
>NW_024609738.1:180000-200000 GCF_018296145.1 Oncorhynchus tshawytscha
AGATGCAACGGGTCACGGGGTCACGGGGGGTCAATTGGAATTGAAGTCAGTCAATTCAGGATGGAAGTATACTGGAATGGAAATTCTATAAATCTGAGTTAGATATAACTGAGGTTTGGGAGGAAAGACCACGCCTCAACGTCTTTTAGTTCTGGTCTGTACCCGGCCAATCATTTAAAAAAAAATATATTTTAAATTAATTATCAATAAACCCATTTTTTTTATATACAGTGCCTTGCGAAAGTATTCGGCCCCCTTGAACTTTGCGACCTTTTGCCACATTTCAGGCTTCAAACAAAGATATAAAACTGTATTCTTTTGTGAAGAATCAACAACAAGTGGGACACAATCATGAAGTGGAACGACATTTATTGGATATTTCAAACTTTTTTAACAAATCAAAAACTGAAAAATTGGGCGTGCAAAATTATTCAGCCCCCTTAAGTTAATACTTTGTAGCGCCACCTTTTGCTGCGATTACAGCTGTAAGTCGCTTGGGGTATGTCTCTATCAGTTTTGCACATCGAGAGACTGAAATTTTTCCCATTCCTCCTTGCAAAACAGCTCGAGCTCAGTGAGGTTGGATGGAGAGCATTTGTGAACAGCAGTTTTCAGTTCTTTCCACAGATTCTCGATTGGATTCAGGTCTGGACTTTGACTTGGCCATTCTAACACCTGGATATGTTTATTTTTGAACCATTCCATTGTAGATTTTGCTTTATGTTTTGGATCATTGTCTTGTTGGAAGACAAATCTCCGTCCCAGTCTCAGGTCTTTTGCAGACTCCATCAGGTTTTCTTCCAGAATGGTCCTGTATTTGGCTCCATCCATCTTCCCATCAATTTTAACCATCTTCCCTGTCCCTGCTGAAGAAAAGCAGGCCCAAACCATGATGCTGCCACCACCATGTTTGACAGTGGGGATGGTGTGTTCAGGGTGATGAGCTGTGTTGCTTTTACACCAAACATAACGTTTTGCATTGTTGCCAAAAAGTTCAATTTTGGTTTCATCTGACCAGAGCACCTTCTTCCACATGTTTGGTGTGTCTCCCAGGTGGCTTGTGGCAAACTTTAAACAACACTTTTTATGGATATCTTTAAGAAATGGCTTTCTTCTTGCCACTCTTCCATAAAGGCCAGATTTGTGCAATATACGACTGATTGTTGTCCTATGGACAGAGTCTCCCACCTCAGCTATAGATCTCTGCAGTTCATCCAGAGTGATTGGGCCTCTTGGCTGCATCTCTGATCAGTCTTCTCCTTGTATGAGCTGAAAGTTTAGAGGGACGGACAGGTCTTGGTAGATTTGCAGTGGTCTGATACTCCTTCCATTTCAATATTATCGCTTGCACAGTGCTCCTTGGGATGTTTAAAGCTTGGGAAATCTTTTTGTATCCAAATCCGGCTTTAAACTTCTTCACAACAGTATCTCGGACCTGCCTGGTGTGTTCCTTGTTCTTTATGATGCTCTCTGCGCTTTTAACGGACCTCTGAGACTATCACAGTGCAGGCACATTTATACAGAGACTTGATTACACACAGGTGGATTGTATTTATCATCATTAGTCATTTAGGTCAACATTGGATCATTCAGAGATCCTCACTGAACTTCTGGAGAGAGTTTGCTGCACTGAAAGTAAAGGGGCTGAATAATTTCGCACGCCCAATTTTTCAGTTTTTGATTTGTTAAAAAAGTTTGAAATATCCAATAAATGTCGTTCCACTTCATGATTGTGTCCCACTTGTTGTTGATTCTTCACAAAAAAATACAGTTTTATATCTCTATGTTTGAAGCCTGAAATGTGTCAAAAGGTCGCAAAGTTCAAGGGGGCCGAATACTTTCGCAAGGCACTGTATATAGATAGCCTATTTATTTATTTATTGAAGTTTTTCCATATTAGAATTTTCATTTCAAATCACTTCCTGAATTGAGTGACTGAAATTCAGCTTGACCCCTGACCCTGCTTGAGAGAGGAATGTAGAAGGGAGGAGTCATGTGTCCAGCTAACCAGTCAGCATCTAACTGTCTCTCAAAACCCCAAACCCCTTCATATGCATGCTGTCACAGCCTACTCACCATGCTACAGGTTAATGATAAGGCTTACAGCTTGACATGGTATTTCTAGGGCGAAGATAAGCTGTCCTTCATAGGTCCCGTGTGGCTCAGTTGGTAGAGCATGGTGCTTACCACGCCAGGGTTGTGGGTTCAATCCCCACCGGGGAGGGACCAGTATGAACTTACTACAGTCTCCTTAAATAAGAGTGTCTGAACATTTTAAATGGAGTTGGTTTTATGAATGGAGGTGGCACTCCCCCAAATAAAACCCAAAACATTTGATAAAGGGGTTCTGGTAAAATAGTTATTTCTCTTGGGTTGGACAGTGGGGGAAAAGGACCATGACTATTTTTGCAGCAGTGTGTTGCCGTGTTTTTGGTGCTGTGGTGCTAGACAGTGTTGTTGACGTGTCACTGATCTCTCTCTGTCCCCCCCCCAGGCCCTCCCCTATGTAGCACTGCTCATAGTGATGCTCTTTTTCATCTACGCCGTCATTGGGATGCAGGTAAGAACTGCCGGTCGGCCCCCGAGCATCTGGGATTGGTCCTCTGTTTCTCTCCCTCCCTCTGTTTCTCTCCCTCCCTCTGTTCCTCTCCTCTGTTCCTCTCCTCTGTTTCTCTCCTCTGTTCCTCTCCTCTGTTTCTCTCCTCTGTTCCTCTCCTCTGTTCCTCTCCTCTGTTCCTCTCCTCTGTTCCTCTCCTCTCCTCTGTTTCTCTCCTCTGTTCCTCTCCTCTGTTCCTCTGTTTCTCTCCTCTGTTCCTCTCCTCTGTTGTTCCTCTGTTCCTCTCTCTCCTCTGTTTCTCTCCTCTCTCCTCTGTTCCTCTCCTCTCTCTGTTTCCTCTCCTCTGTTTCTCTCCTCTGTTCCTCTCCTCTCTGTTCCTCTCCTCTGTTTCTCTCCTCTGTTCCTCCTCTCTGTTCCTCTCCTCTGTTCCTCTGTTCCTCTCCTCTTCTGTTCCTCTCCTCTGTTTCTCTCCTCTGTTCTCTCCTCTGTTCCTCTCCTCTGTTTCTCTCCTCTGTTCCTCTCCTCTGTTCCTCTCCTCTGTTCCTCTCCTCTCTGTTCCTCTCCTCTGTTCCTCTCCTCTGTTCTCTCCTCTGTTCCTCTCCTCTGTTTCTCTCCTCTGTTTCTCTCCTCTGTTTCTTCCTCTCTCCTCTGTTCCTCTCCTCTGTTTCTCTCCTCTGTTTCTCTCCTCTGTTCCTCTCTCTGTTTCTCTCCTCTGTTCCTCTTCTGTTCCTCTCCTCTGTTCCTCTCCTCTGTTCCTCTCCTCTGTTTCTCTCCTCTGTTTCTTCCTCTGTTCTCTCCTCTGTTCCTCTCCTCTGTTCCTCTCCTCTGTTCCTCTCCTCTGTTCCTTCCTCTGTTCCTCTCCTCTGTTTTCTCCTCTGTTCCTCTCCTCTGTTTCTCTCCTCTGTTTCTCTCCTCTGTTCCTCTCCTCTCTTCTGTTTCTCTCCTCTGTTCCTCTCCTCTGTTTCTCTCCTCTGTTTCTCTCCTCTGTTTCTCTCCTCTGTTCCTCTCCTCTCCTCTGTTCCTCTCTCTCTGTTCCTCTCCTCTGTTCCTCTCCTCTGTTTCCTCTCCTCTGTTCCTCTCCTCTGTTCCTCTCCTCTGTTCCTCTCCTCTGTTTCTCTCCTCTGTTCCTCTCCTCTGTTTCTCTCCTCTGTTCCTCTCCTCTGTTTCTCTCCTCTGTTCCTCTCCTCTCCTCTGTTCCTCTCCTCTGTTCCTCTCCTCTGTTCCTCTCCTCTGTTCCTCTCCTCTGTTCCTCTCCTCTGTTCCTCTCCTCTCTGTTCCTCTCCTCTGTTCCTCTCCTCTGTTCCCTCCTCTCCTCTGTTCTCTCCTCTGTTCCTCTCTCCTCTGTTCCTTCCTCTCCTCTGTTCTCTCCTCTGTTCCTCTGTTTCCTCTGTTCCTCTCCTCTCCTCTGTTCCTCTCCTCTGTTCCTCTCCTCTGTTCCTCTCCTCTGTTTCCTCTGTTTCCTCTCCTCTGTTCCTCTCCTCTGTTTCTCTCCTCTGTTCCTCTCCTCTGTTTCTCTCCTCTGTTTCTCTCCTCTGTTTCTCTCCTCTGTTTCTCTCCTCTGTTCCTCTCCTCTGTTCCTCTCCTCTGTTCCTCTCCTCTGTTCCTCTCCTCTGTTCCTCTCCTCTCCTCTCCTCTTCCTCTCCTCTGTTCCTCTCCTCTGTTTCTCTCCTCTGTTTCTCTCCTCTGTTTCTCTCCTCTGTTCCTCTCCCTCTGTTCCTCTCCTCTGTTCCTCTCCTCTGTTCTCTCCTCTGTTCCTCTCCTCTGTTCCTCCTCCTCTGTTTCTCTCCTCTGTTTCTCTCCTCTGTTTCTCTGTTCCTCTGTTCCTCTCCTCTCCTCTCCTCTGTTCCTCTCCTCTGTTTCTCTCCTCTGTTTCTCTCCTCTGTTTCTCTCCTCTGTCTTCCTCTGTGGCACCTCTGTTTCTCTCCTCTGTTTCTCTCCTCTGTTTCTCTCCTCTGTTCCTCTCCTCTGTTCCTCTCCTCTGTTCCTCTCCTCTGTTCCTCTCCTCTGTTTCTCTCCTCTGTTTCTCTCCTCTGTTTCTCTCCTCTGTTTCTCTCCTCTGTTCCTCTCCTCTTCTGTTTCTCTCCTCTGTTTCTCTCCTCTGTTTCTCTCCTCTGTTTCTCTCCTCTGTTCCTCTCCTCTGTTTCTCTCCTCTGTTTCTCTCCTCTGTTTCTCTCCTCTAGCCAGTCCTGTCCCGTCCGTGTCGTTAGCTGTTCTAACCCCTGACCCAAGGTCCTGTATGTCCTGTCCTGTTTTCTCCTCCACACTAGAATAACCTTTCATCTCTCTACGTTCTCTCTCTAGGGGCTGGTTTCCCAGACACACTTTAAGCCTGGTCCAGGAATTAAAAGCTCCATTGAAAGTGATTTTAATACCAGGACTAGACTGAACCCATGTCCGGGCAACCAGCACTAGATGTTGTTACCTTATATACATGTTGAGAAGCCTTGTGGTTATTGTCCTGTCTCCTCGGCCCCCTGTCCTCTGTGGTACTGACCTGACGATGTCACCTGTCCTCTGTGGTACTGACCTGACGATGTCACCTGTCCTCTGTGGTACTGACCTGACGATGTCCCCTGTCCTCTGTGGTACTGACCTGACGATGTCGTCTGTCCTCTGTGGTACTGACCTGACGATGTCACCTGTCCTATGTGGCACTGACCTGACGATGTCGCCTGTCCTCTGTGGTACTGACCTGACGATGTCACCTGTCCTCTGTGGTACTGACCTGACGATGTCACCTGTCCTCTGTGGTACTGACCTGACGATGTCACCTGTCCTCTGTGGTACTGACCTGACGATGTCACCTGTCCTCTGTGGTACTGACCTGACGATGTCGTCTGTCCTCTGTGGTACTGACCTGACGATGTCGCCTGTCCTCTGTGGCACTGACCTGACGATGTCGCCTGTCCTCTGTGGCACTGACCTGACGATGTCGCCTGTCCTCTTCGATACTGATCTGACGATGTTGTCTGTCCTCTGTGGTACTGACCTGACGATGCCACCTGTCCTCTGTGGCTGTCTTGCACCATGTTGACCTGGCGTGCCCTGTGTCTCCTAACAACCTTGCCCCCTGCAGATGTTTGGTAAGATAGCCCTGAGGGACAACAGTCAGATCAACAGGAACAACAACTTCCAGACCTTCCCCCAGGCTACACTCCTGCTCTTCAGGTGAGCCGTCTGTTCTCCTCCTCTCTTTCCAGACTGTAAACCAACGTCACAAATTCCTGATTTAAAAGCCCCCAACAGATCTGGAGATGATGAAAGCACTGCCAATTCAGAGTCATGGTGTTTTATCAAACCCCTGTGCATCCTTTCCATCTCTTCTGCAAGCCGTGATGTCGTTTCCTACTTTTTGTTTGACAACTCTACCTTTGAAGGTAGGAAACCATGCAGCATTTCACCACCAGGTGGACTCTTCGTGGAGCCCATTCTTCCTGTACAGTAGAGCCTTCTGTGTGTGTGACAGCTGCTTGTTTACCTGTGCCCAGGTGTGCCACAGGCGAGGCGTGGCAGGAGATCATGCTGGCATGCGCCCCCATGCGACCCTGTGAGAAGGGGTCAGAGGTGGGACCAGCCAGCGAGGACCAGTGTGGGAGTCACTTCGCTATCTTCTACTTCGTCAGCTTCTACATGCTCTGTGCCTTCCTGGTAAGTAGCTACGGAGAGCGGGGAGGGACAATCACACTAGCTACAGAAAGCAAGGAGGGACAATCCCCAGCTACAGAGAGTCAGGAGGGACAATCCCACTAGCTACAGAGAGCGGGGAGGGACAATCCCACTAGCTACAGAGAGTCAGGAGGGACAATCCCACTAGCTACGGAGAGCGGGGAGGGACAATCCCACTAGCTACAGAAAGCAAGGAGAGACAATCCCACTAGCTACAGAGAGTCAGGAGGGACAATCCCACTAGCTACGGAGAGCGGGGAGGGACAATCCCACAAGCTACAAAAAGCAAGGAGGGACAATCCCACTAGCTACAGAGAGCAAGGAGGGACAATCCCACTAGCTACAGAGAGCGGGGAGGGACAATCCTACTAGCTACAGAGAGTCAGGAGGGACAATCCCACTAGCTACAGAGAGTCAGGAGGGACAATCCCACTAGCTACAGAGAGTCAGGAGGGACAATCCCACTAGCTACGGAGAGCGGGGAGGGACAATCCCACAAGCTACAGAAAGCAAGGAGGGACAATCCCACTAGCTACAGAGAGCAAGGAGGGACAATCCCACTAGCTACAGAGAGCGGGGAGGGACAATCCCACTAGCTACAGAGAGTCAGGAGGGACAATCCCACTAGCTACGGAGAGCGGGGAGGGACAATCCCACAAGCTACAGAAAGCAAGGAGGGACAATCCCACTAGCTACAGAGAGCAAGGAGGGACAATCCCACTAGCTACAGAGAGGAAGGAGGGACAATCCCACTAGCTACGGAGAGCGGGGAGGGACAATCCCACTAGCTACAGAAAGCAAGGAGAGACAATCCCACTAGCTACAGAGAGTCAGGAGGGACAATCCCACTAGCTACGGAGAGCGGGGAGGGACAATCCCACAAGCTACAGAGAGCAGGGAGGGACAATCCCACTAGCTACAGAGAGCAGGGAGGGACAATCCCACCAGCTACAGAAAGCAAGGAGGGACAATCCCACTAGCTACAGAGAGCCAGGAGGGACAATCCCACTAGCTACGGAGAGCGGGGAGGGACAATCCCACAAGCTACAGAGAACCAGGAGGGACAATCCCACTAGCTACAGAGAGCCAGGAGGGACAATCCCACTAGCTACGGAGAGCGGGGAGGGACAATCCCACCAGCTACAGAGAGCCAGGAGGGACAATCCCACTAGCTACAGAGAGCCAGGAGGGACAATCCCACTAGCTACAGAGAGCCAGGAGGAACAATCCCACTAGCTACAGAGAACCAGGAGGGACAATCCCACTAGCTACAGAGAGCCAGGAGGGACAATCCCACTGGTAGAGAAACCAATCGTTTTTTCTAGTATTCCAGATGTAGAGTTGATTATTCTGGTCTGTTATCTCTCTGTCAGCTGTTATTGGGACTGATGAGTTGATTATTCTGTTCTGTTGTCTCTCTGTCGGCTGTCATTGAGACTAGACCAGTTGATTATTCTGGTCTGTTATCTCTCTGTCAGCTGTTATTGGGACTGATGAGTTGATTATTCTGTTCTGTTGTCTCTCTGTCGGCTGTCATTGAGACTAGACCAGTTGATTATTCTGGTCTGTTATCTCTCTGTCAGCTGGCATTGAGACTGATGAGTTGATTAATGGGGTCTGTTGTCTCTCTGTCCACAGATCATCAACCTGTTTGTGGCTGTGATCATGGATAACTTTGACTACCTGACCAGAGACTGGTCTATTCTAGGACCTCACCACCTGGATGAGTTCAAGAGGATCTGGGCTGAGTACGACCCAGAGGCCAAGTTAGTACAACTTCAAACAGCACCTCCCTCCCTCCCTCCCTCCCTCCCTCCCTCCCTCCCTCCCTCCCTCCCTCCCTCCCTCCCTCCCTCCCTCCCTCCCCTCCCTCCCTCCCTCCCTCCCCTCTCCCCTCCCTCCCCCTCTTAGTCTCTCTCTCTCTCTCTCTCTCTCTCTCTCTGTCTCTCTCTCTCTCTCTCTCTCTCTCTCTCTCTCTCTCTCTCTCTCTCTGTCTCTCTCTCTCTCTGTCTCTCTCTCTCTGTCTCTCTCTCTCTCTCTCTCTCTGTCTCTCTCTCTCTCTCTGTCTCTCTCTCTCTCTTTCTCTCTCTCTCTCTCTCTCTCTCTCTCTCTCTCTCTCTCTCTCTCTGTCTCTCTCTCTCTCTCTCTCTCTCTCTCTCTCTCTCTCTCTCTCTCTCTCTCTCTCTCTCTCTCTCTCTCTCTGTCTCTCTCTCTCTCTCTCTCTCTCTCTCTCTCTCTCTGTCTCTCTCTCTCTCTCTGTCTCTCTGATCTCTCTCTCTCTCTCTCTCTCTCTCTCTCTCTCTCTCTCTCTCTCTCTCTCTCTCTCTCTCTCTCTCTCTCTCTCTCTCTCTCTCTCTCTCTCTCTCTCTCTCTCTCTAAATATTGTTGTCTGTTCTACAGGGGTCGTATCAAGCACCTAGATGTGGTAACACTGTTGAGGAGGATTCAGCCTCCTTTGGGCTTCGGGAAGCTCTGTCCCCACCGGGTGGCCTGCAAGCGTCTGGTCTCCATGAACATGCCCCTGAACAGCGATGGCACAGTCATGTTCAATGCCACCCTGTTTGCCCTGGTGCGAACAGCACTGAGGATCAAGACTGATGGTAACACATTTGATTTTGTGTGTTTACTGATTCTCTCCATCATTCTCTCCAGACCTCTCTCTCTTCTTCTCTGATTCTCTACCTCTCTCTCTTCTTCTCTGATTCTCTCCACCTCTCTCTTCTTTTGATTTTCTGTGTTTACTCTGATTCTCTCCACCTCTCTCTCTTCTTCTCTGATTCTCTCCACACTCTTCTCTTCTCTTCTTCTCTGATTCTCTCCACCCTCCTTCTCTTCTCTCTCTTCTTCTCTGATTCTCTCTCTCTCTTCTTCTCTGATTCTCTCTCTCTTCTTCTCTGATTCTCTCCATTCTCTTCCATTCTCTCCATCTCTCTCTTCTATCCTCCCCTCTCTTCTTCTCTGATTCTCTCCACCTCTCTCTCTTCTCTTCTCCTCCTCTCTTCTTCTCTGATTCTCTCCACCTCTCTCTTCTCTTTCTCCCCTCTCTTCTTCTCTGATTCTCTCCACCTCTCTCTTCTCTTCTCCCTCTCTTCTTCTCTGATTCTCTCCACCTCTCTCTTCTTCCTCTCCCCTCTCTTCTTCTCTGATTCTCTCCACCTCTCTCTTCTCTTCTCTGATTCTCTCTTCTTCTTCTCTGATTCTCTCCACCTCTCTCTCTTCTCCTCCCCTCTCTTCTTCTCTGATTCTCTCCACCTCTCTCTTCTCCTCCCCTCTCTTCTCTGATTCTCTCCACCTCTCTCTTCTCTCCTCTCTTCTTCTCTGATTCTCTCCACCTCTCTCTTCTCTTCTCCCTCTCTTCTTCTTCTCTCCCTCTCTTCTTCTCTGATTCTCTCCACCTCTCCTCTTCTCTCTTCTCTTCTCCCCTCTCTTCTTCTCTGATTCTCTCCACTTCTTCTCTCTGATTCTCTCCACCTCTCTTCTCCCCTCTCTTCTTCTCTGATTCTCTCCACCTCTCTCTCTTCTATCCTCCCTCTCTTCTTCTCTGATTCTCTCCACCTCTCTCTCTTCTCTCCTCTCTCTCTTCTCTGATTCTCTCCACCTCTCTCTCTTCTATCCTTCTTCTTCTCTGATTCTCTCCACCTCTCTCTCTTCTCTCTCCCCTCTCTGATTCTCTCCATTCTCTCATCTCCCCTCTCTTCTTCTCTGATTCTCTCCACCTCCTCTCTTCTTCTCTGATTCTCTCCACCTCTCTCTCTCTCTTCTCTGATTCTCCCCTCTCTCTCTTCTCTTCTTCTCTGATTCTCTCCACCTCTCCACTTCTCTCCTCTTCTCTGATTCTCTCCACCTCTCTCTCCTCCCCTCTCTTCTTCTCTGATTCTCTCCACCTCTCTCCCCTCTTCTTCTCTGATTCTCTCCTCTCTCTACCCTCTTCTTCTCTGATTCTCTCCACTCTCTCTCTTCTCTCTTCTCCACCCTCCCCTCTCTTCTTCTCTGATTCTCTCCACCTCTCTCTCTGTATGATTCTCCCCACCTCTCTCTCTGTATGCCCCACATGAACATGTGTGTGTGTGTGTGTGTGTGTGTGTGTGTGTGTGTGTGTGTGTGTGTGTGTGTGTGTGTGTGTGTGTGTGTGTGTGTGTGTGTGTGTGTGTGTGTGTGCGCGCGTGCGTGAAGGTAACTTGGAGCAATGACTATTGTTGGTTTGTACGGTCCCCGTCTGGTTTCTGTGTGTGTGTGAAGGTAACTTGGAGCAGGCGAACGAGGAGCTCCGAGCCATAGTGAAGAAGATCTGGAAGAGAACCAGTATGAAGCTGCTGGATCAGGTGGTGCCCCCTGCTGGAGATGATGAGGTGACGGTTGGGAAGTTCTACGCCACGTTCCTGATCCAGGAGTACTTCAGGAAGTTTAAGAAACGTAAAGAGCAGGGCCTGGTGGCCAAGGTGCCCCCCAAGACGGCTCTCTCCCTGCAGGTGGGTCACCCTGCAGAGCACCTTTTAGAAGTGTGTTAGTACTTCACTGAACATATCAAATTAGTACTAAAACAATGAGTCTGTGTTTCTGTTTGTTCCTCCACGTCTGTCGTTCCGTGCTGGTGCTTGTCTGTGCCTGTCTGTATTTCTACTCAGGCGGGCCTGCGGACGCTCCATGACATGGGTCCTGAGATCCGGAGGGCCATATCAGGTGACCTCACAGTGGAGGAGGACCTGGACAAGTCGATGAAGGAGCCGGTCTCGGCTGCGTCCGAGGACGATATCTTCAGGGTAAAGGTCGGCTACAGCCCCACACACCTCTCTGTCTGAACTACTGAGCTTCATCAGGCCCATCGCTTCTGCTGTGACCAGCTATAAGGATTACATCTGGTTCTTCACCATCCACCATCATTGACTCCAGATGCCACTTCAGTATTCACTACACTTCATAACCCACTACACTTCATAACCCACTACACTTCATAACCCACTACACTTCATAACCCACTACACTTCATAACCCACTACACTTCATAACCCACTACACTTCATAACCCACTACACTTCATAACCCACTTCATAACCCACTACACTACATAACCCACTACACTTCATAACCCACTACACTTCATAACCCACTACACTACATAACCCACTACACTTCATAACCCACTGCACTTCATAACCCACTACACTTCATAACCCACTACACTACATAACCCACTACACTTCATAACCCACTTCATAACCCACTACACTACATAACCCACTACACTTCATAACCCACTTCATAACCCACTACACTACATAACCCACTACACTTCATAACCCACTTCATAACCCACTACACTTCATAACCCACTTCATAACCCACTACACTACATAACCCACTACACTACATAACCCACTACACTTCATAACCCACTACACTTCAGTATCTACTACACTTCATAACCCACTACACTTCATAACCCACTACACTACATAACCCACTACACTTCATAACCCACTTCATAACCCACTACACTTCATAACCCACTACACTTCATAACCCACTACACTACATAACCCACTACACTACATAACCCACTACACTTCATAACCCACTACACTTCAGTATCTACTACACTTCATAGCCCACTACACTTCATAGCCCACTACACTTCATAACCCACTACGCTTCAGTACCCACTACACTTCATAACCCACTACACTTCATAACCCACTGCAGTTCATAACCCACTACACTTCAGTACCTACTACACTAAAGTACCAACAACACTTCAGTATCTACTACACTAATTTACCAACAACACTTCATAACCCACTACACTTCAGTATCTACTACACTTCATAACCCACTACACTTCAGTATCTACTACACTTCAGTATCTACTACACTTCATAACCCACTACACTTCATAACCCACTACACTTCATAACCCACTGCAGTTCATAACCCACTACACTTCAGTACCTACTACACTAAAGTACCAACAACACTTCAGTATCTACTACACTAATGTACCAACAACACTTCATAACCCACTACACTTCAGTATCTACTACACTTCATAACCCACTACACTTCAGTATCTACTACACTTCAGTATCTACTACACTTCAGAACCCAGTACACTTCAGTATCCACTACACTTCAGAACCCACTACACTTCAGTATCTACTATACTTCAGAACCCACTACACTTCAGTACCCACTACACTTCAGTATCTACTATATTTCAGAACCCAGTACACTTCAGTATCTACTATACTTCAGAACCCAGTACACTTCAGTACCCACTAAATGGCATTCTCATCCACTTAGACACCTAAACACGATCCCGTCCCAATAGAGGGAGACATTGCTGTTCCAGTCATAAACCAGGCCTTTGCTTTGCATTGTCCATACGACATAGACTGAATAGATTTAGTCATGATAGCAGAACAGCATGACTGTGTGCTTTTAGATGGATGTAACGCTAGACAATACTCATCCCTCTCTCTCTCTCTCCTCCCTCTCTCTCTCCTCCCTCTCTCTCTCTCTCCCCCCTCTCTCCTCCCCCTCTCTCCGCCTCCTCTCTCTCCTCTCCCTCTCTCTCCTCTCCCTCTCTTTCTGTCTCCTCTCTCTCCTCTCCCTCTCTCTCTGCCTCCTCTCTCTCCTCCCCCTCTCTCTTGTCTCCCTCTCTTTCTGCCTCCTCTCTCTCTCCTCTCCCTCTCTTTCTGCCTCCTCTCTCTCCTCCCCTCTCTCTCCTCTCCCTCTCTCTCTGCCTCCTCTCTCTCCTCCCCTCTCTCTCCTCTCCCTCTCTTTCTGCCTCCTCTCTCTCCTCCTCTCTCTCCTCTCCTCTCCCTCTCTCTCCTCCCCTCTCTCTCCTCTCCCTCTCTTTCTGCCTCCTCTCTCCTCTCCTCTCTCTCTCCTCCCCTCTCTCTCTGCCTCCTCTCTCTCCTCCCCCTCTCTATCTGCCTCCTCTCTCTCCTCCCCCTCTCTCTCCTCTCCCTCTCTCTCTGCCTCCTCTCTCTCCTCTCCCTCTCTATCTGCCTCCTCTCTCTCCTCCCCCTCTCTCTCCTCTCCCTCTCTATCTGCCTCCTCTCTCTCCTCCCCCTCTCTCTCCTCTCCCTCTCTATCTGCTTCCTCTCTCTGCCTCCTCTCTCTCCTCCTCCTCTCTCTCCTTCCCTCTCTATCTGCCTCCTCTCTCTCTCCCCCCTCTCTCCTCTCTCCCTCTCTCTCCGCCTCCTCCTCTCCCTCTCTATCTGCCTCCTCTCTCTCCTCCCCCTCTCTCTCCTCTCCCTCTCTCTCTGCCTCCTCTCTCTTCTCCCCATCTCGCTCCTCCTACAGCGAGCGGGTGGGTTGTTCGGCAACCACGTCAGCTACTACAACGACGGGCGCGACAGCGGACGCAACACCTTCCCACAATCCTTCACCACGCAGCGCCCGCTCCACATCAGCCAGACGGGCAGCCCCGGCGAGGGCGATTCCCCGTCCCACGAGAAGTTGATGGACTCTACCACCTTCACCCCGAGCTCCTACTCTTCCTCGGGTTCCAACGCTAACATCAACAATGCCAACAACACGTCGGTCCCCGGTGTGGTAGTGGGGGTTGGTGGCCCAGGGGGGGTCAGCCGTTTCCCGAGCCCCAGCATCAGTACTGTGGACGGGCAGAGCGGACCCCCGCTAACCCCGATACTACTGCCGAGGTCTGCATGGTGCTTCCCTCCCAAGAGGTGGGTGTCTCTCTGGTTTCTCTGGGTTCTGTAGAGTACGTTGGTGTTATTCTCTAGTCTGTCTTTTATCAGTGACCTCTCGTGGCCACCTTTGGTTCTGTTGCTAATTCTGATTGGTAGTCAACGGTAACTTCTTCTCTTGTCTGTCTGTCTCTCTCTCTCTCCTCTCTTCCTCTCCACACTGACTGACGCTGAGCACAGGATGTGTTTCTATGACTCCCTCATGCGGTATGTTGCTCTCTCAGGAGGAGAGAGAGAGTTGTAATGCCCAGGAGGCATCAGTATGGAAGGGTTCTGCCAACCCTGTTGTCCATACAGTCCCTGGCTGGATCCTTGCTGCACTGAGCTAAACATACTTAGGGACAGACAAGTGTCTGGACTTCAGTCAATATTTAACCTGTTTTTACTCTCCTGGTGTGATCTTGGTATATTTCTACCAGAGGAGGACGAGGAGATGTATATTGTACTGAACAGGATGTGGATATGCATCACCTACAGTGTTTTTAGCTCATGTAGCTCTGGTTGGATCCACCCTGACAGGAGTGACATCACAGGAGGTTGGTGGCATCTTAATTGGGGAGGACATGGCTCATGTTAATGACTGGAGCGGTACAGGTGGAATGGTATGAAATACGTCCAACACATGGTTTCCAGGTGGCCAATCCATTCGCTCCGCTCCGGATATTATTATGAGCCGTCCTCCTCTCAGCAGCCTCCTGTGGGTGACATGTGATTGGCTTACTTCCTCCTCAACAAAGCCTAGTGATTCAACCTGGTTGGATCCTCCTGAAGCTTTTCATTCAGCTCTGTAGAGTATAATACAGCACGCGGCTGGACCACTGTCACTATCTCTCTCCCGTGTGTTGATTCTCTATTCATTCTGCTTCTCGCCGCCATCTTGCTTCTAACCTCCCTCCTGCTGCTGTTGGGGAGAATCCTCCTGTCCTTCTATTGCTTCTTGTGAGCTGGTTAGTGAGAGGTGTTATGTTGTGTTTTTTAATCCTCTGCAGCTCGGACTCCACTGACAGCCGTCTGCCGTTCATCAGGCGAGAGGAGGCGTCGACGGATGAGACGTACGATGAGACTTACGCGGACGAGAGAGAATACCACCGAAGCGACCAGAACATTCTCACCTCAGACATGTACTGCTTCTCTCCACCTCTCTCTCTTCTATCCTCCCCTCTCTTCTTCTCTGATTCTCTCCACCTCTCTCTTCTATCCTCCCCTCTCTTCTTCTCTGATTCTCTCCACCTCTCTCTCTTCTATCCTCTCCTCTCTTCTTCTCTGATTCTCTCCACCTCTCTCTTCTACCCTCCCCTCTCTTCTTCTCTGATTCTCTCCACCTCTCTCTTCTCTCCTCCCCTCTCTTCTTCTCTGATTCTCTCCACCTCTCTCTCTTCTCTCCTCCCCTCTCTTCTTCTCTGATTCTCTCCACCTCTCTCTTCTACCCTCCCCTCTCTTCTTCTCTGATTCTCTCCACCTCTCTCTTCTCTTCTCTGATTCTCTCCACCTCTCTCTTCTATCCTCCCCTCTCTTCTTCTCTGATTCTCTCCACCTCTCTCTTCTCTTCTCCCCTCTCTTCTTCTCTGATTCTCTCCACCTCTCTCTCTTCTATCCTCCCCTCTCTTCTTCTCTGATTCTCTCCACCTCTCTCTTCTCTTCTCCCCTCTCTTCTTCTCTGATTCTCTCCACCTCTCTCTTCTCTCCACCTCTCTCTCTCTTCTTCTCTGCTTCTCTCCACCTCTCTCTTCTATCCTCCCCTCTCTTCTTCTCTGCTTCTCTCCACCTCTCTCTTCTACCCTCCCCTCTCTTCTTCTCTGCTTCTCTCCACCTCTCTCTTCTATCCTCCCCTCTCTTCTTCTCTGCTTCTCTCCACCTCTCTCTCTTCTATCCTCCCCTCTCTTCTTCTCTGCTTCTCTCCACCTCTCTCTCTTCTATCCTCCCCTCTCTTCTTCTCTGCTTCTCTCCACCTCTCTCTTCTATCCTCCCCTCTCTTCTTCTCTGCTTCTCTCCACCTCTCTCTCTTCTTCTTCTCTGCTTCTCTCCACCTCTCTCTTCTCTCCACCTCTCTCTCTCTTCTTCTCTGCTTCTCTCCACCTCTCTCTTCTATCTCCCCTCTCTTCTTCTCTGCTTCTCTCCACCTCTCTCTTCTTCTCCCTCTCTTTCTCTCCACCTCTCTCTTCTATCCTCCCTCTCTTCTTCTCTGCTTCTCTCCACCTCTCTCTTCTCTCCTCTCCCCTCTCTTCTTCTCTCTTCTCTCCACCCTCTCTCTCTCTCCATTCTCTCCCCTCTCTCTTCTTCTCTCTTCTCTCCATTCTTCTCTCCATTCCTCCCCTCTCTTCTTCTCTCCTCTCTCTTCTTCTTCTCTCCTCTCTCACCTCTCTCTTCTATCCTCCCCTCTTCTTCTCTTCTCTCCATTCTCTCTCTCTTCTATCCTCCCCTCTCTTCTTCTCTGCTTCTCTCCACCTCTCTCTTCTATCCTCCCCTCTCTTCTTCTCTGATTCTCTCCACCTCTCTCTCTTCTATCCTCCCTCTCTTCTTCTCTGCTTCTCTCCACCTCTCTCTTCTCTCCTCCCCTCTCTCTCTCTCTATTCTCTCCACCCTCTCTCTCTCTTCTTCTCTGATTCTCTCCTCCCTCTCTCTCTTCTTCTCTGATTCTCTCCACCTCTCTCTTCTATCTCTCCCCTCTCTTCTTCTCTGCTTCTCTCCACCTCTCTCTCTTCTATCCCCCCTCTCTTCTTCTCTGATTCTCTCCACCTCTCTCTCTTCTTCCTCCCCTCTCTTCTTCTGATTCTCTCCACCTCTCTCTCTTCTCCTCCTCTCTTCTTCTCCTTCTCTCCACCTCTCTCTCTTCTATCTCTCTCCCTCTCTTCTCCTCTCTGCTTCTCTCCACCTCTCTCTTCTCTCCTCTCCTCTTCTCTGCTTCTCTCCACCTCTCTCTCTTCTTCTTCTCTCTCTTCTTCTCTGATTCTCTCCACCTCTCTCTTCTATCCTCCCTCTCTCTTCTCTGCTTCTCTCTCTCCTCTCTCTTCTTCTCTGATTCTCTCCACCTCTCTCTTCTTCTTCTCTTCTTCTCTTCTCTCCACTCTCTCTCTTCATCCTCTCCTCTTCTTCTCTTCTTCTCTGATTCTCTCCTCTCCTTCTCTCTCTCTCTCTTCTTCTCTCTTCTCTCCTTCTTCTCTCTTCTCTGCTTCCTCCACCTCTCTCTCTCCTCCCTTCTCTGCTTCTCTCCACCTCTCTCTCTCTCTACCTCTCTCTCTCTTCTTCTCTGCTTCTCTCCACCTCTCTCTTCTATCCTCCCCTCCTCTTCTTCTCTTTCTCCACCTCTCTCTCTCTTCTCTCCATTCTCTCTCCCCTCTCTTCTTCTCTGCTTCTCTCCTTCTCTCCACCTCCTCTCTCTTCTTCTCTCCTTCTCTCCACCTCTCTCTTCTCTCCTCCTCTCTTCTTCTCCCTCTCCTCTTCTTCTCTCTCTCTCCTCTTCTCTCCACCTCTCTCTTCTTCTCTCCCCTCTCTTCTTCTCTGCTTCCTCCACCTCTCTCTTCTATCCTCCCCTCTCTTCTTCTCTGATTCTCTCCACCTCTCTCTTCTTCTATCCTCTTCCCTCTCACCTCTTCTCTGCTTCTCTCCACCTCCTCTTCTTCTCCTCTCTTCTCTCTGATTCCTCTCTCTCTTCTATCCTCCCCTCTCTTCTTCTCTCTTCTCTCCACCTCTCTCTTCTATCCTCCCTCTCTTCTTCTCTGATTCTCTCCACCTCTCTCTTCTATCCTCCCCTCTCTTCTTCTCTGCTTCTCTCCACCTCTCTCTTCTCTCTCTCACCTCTCTCTTCTCTCTCCTCTCTCTCTCTCTCTTCTATCCTCCCCTCTCTTCTTCTCTGATTCTCTCCACCTCTCTCTCTTCTATCCTCCCCTCTCTTCTTCTCTGCTCTCTCATTCCTCTCTCTCTTCTCTCTCCCTCTCTTCTTCTCTTCTCTCCACCCTCTCTCTTCTCCCTCTCTCTTCTTCTCTGATTCTCTCCACCTCTCTCTTCTATCCTCCCCTCTCTTCTTCTCTGCTTCTCTCCACCTCTCCTCTTCTTCTCTCTTCTCTCTCTCTTCTCTTCTCTCCACTTCTCTCTCTTCTATCCTCCCCTCTCTTCTTCTCTGATTCTCTTCTCTCTCTCTATCCTCCCTCTCTTCTTCTCTGCTTCTCTCCACCTCTCTCTTCTCCCTCTCTTCTTCTCTGCTTCTCTCCACTTCTCTCTTCTCTCCTCCTCTCTCTCTCTTCTTCTCTGCTTCTCTCCATTCTCTCTCTCTTCTTCTCTGCTTCTCTCCCTCTCTCTCTTCTATCCTCCCCTCTCTTCTTCTCTGCTTCTCTCCACCTCTCTCTCTCTTCTTCTCTGCTCTCCACCTCTCTCTTCATCCTCCACCCTCTCTTCTTCTCTCTTCTCTCCACCTCTCTCTTCTCTCCACTTCTCTCTCTCTCTCTTCTCTCTTCTCTCTTCTCTCTTCTATCCTCCCTCTCTTCTTCTCTCTTCTCTCTGCTTCTCTCCACCTCTCTCTTCTCTCTCTTCTCTCTCCTCTCTTCTTCTTCTTCTCTCTCTTCTCTCCACTCTCTCTCTCTCCACTCCTCCCTCTCTTCTTCTCCTTCTTCTCTTCTTTCTCTCTGCTTCTCTCTCTCTCTTCTATCCTCCCTCTCTTCTTCTCTGCTTCTCTCCACTTCTCTCTCTTCTACCCTCCTCTCTTCTTCTCTCTCCACTCCTCTCTCTTCTCTATCCTCACCTCTCTTCTTCTCTGCTTCTCACCTCTCTCTTCTCCTCCCCTCTCCTCTTCTCTCTTCTTCTCTCTTCTCTCCATTCTCCCTCTCTTCTATCCCCTCTCTTCTTCTCTGCTTCTCTCCACCTCTCTCTCTTCTCTCTCTTCTCTCTCCTCCTCTCTCTCTTCTTCTCTGCTTCTCTCTCTCTCTTCTTCTCTCTTCTCTCTCTCTCTTCTGCTTCCTCCCTCTCTTCTTCTTCTCTTCTCCCCTCTCTCTCTTCTTCTCTGCTTCTCTCCACCTCTCTCTTCTATCCTCCCCTCTCTTCTTCTCTGCTTCTCTCCCCTCTCTCTTCTTCTCTGCTTCTCTCCACCTCTTCTTCTATCCTCCCCTCTCTTCTTCTCTGCTTCTCTCCACCTCTCTCTTCTTCTCTGCTTCTCTCCTCCCCTCTCTTCTTCTCTGCTTCTCTCCACCTCTCTCTTCTTCTCTGATTCTCTCCACGTCTCTCTCTTCTATCCTCCCCTCTCTTCTTCTCTGCTTCTCTCCACCTCTCTCTTCTATCCTCCCCTCTCTTCTTCTCTGATTCTCTCCACGTCTCTCTCTTCTACCCTCCCCTCTCTTCTTCTCTGATTCTCTCCACTTCTCTCTCTCTTCTTCTCTGTTTCTCTCCACTTCTCTCTCTCTTCTTCTCTGCTTCTCTCCACCTCTCTCTTCTCTCTCTCTCTGTCTCTTTCTCTTTCACCATGAAAAGATATGCCTTTCATGGTCTCTGTGTGTGTGTGTGTGTGTGTGTGTGTGTGTGTGTGTGTGTGTGTGTGTGTGTGTGTGTGTGTGTGTGTGTGTGTGTGTGTGTGTGTGTGTGTGTGTGTGTGTGTGTGTGTGTGTGTGTGTGTGACCTTGCGTCTGTGTGTGTTTTCAGGCTGGTATATCAGGATGAGGAGAACAAGCAGCTGACTCCTATGGAGGAAGGAGAGGATGGGGGAGACAGGAGACCCTGGCACTCTCCCAGACGAGCCTTCCTCTGTCCCACAGCTCTGGGTAAGACCTGCATGTCTAGACCTCACTTCAACCCCCACTAACCTCCGACTCCTCACCCAAACCAAACACCCCTATCTCATACCAAATCCCCATATTTAGACCTGTCTGTCTAGACCTCACTTAAACCCCCACTAACCTCCGACTCCTCACCCAAACCAAACACCCCTATCTCATACCAAATCCCCATATTTAGACCTGTCTGTCTAGACCTCACTTAAACCCCCACTAACCTCCGACTCCTCACCCAAACCAAACACCCCTATCTCATACCTAAATCCCCAGAGTTAGACCTGTCTGCCTAAAGTACTGGGTAAGATTTGA
>NW_024609738.1:205000-242500 GCF_018296145.1 Oncorhynchus tshawytscha
ACCCCCTCTATCTCTCTCTCTCTCGGTCTGGACCCCCTCTATCTCTCTCTCTCTGTCTGGACCCCCCTCTATCTCTCTCTCTCGGTCTGGACCCCCTCTATCTCTCTCTCTCTGTCTGCTGGATGAGACCTGGCATCGGCGGTCCACAGACCATTACTTCTAAACATACTTATTTCCTTTTATGGAAGACATTTTATTTGATGGGATTGAGATGGGTTTTCGTGTGTGTGTGTGTGTGTGTTGTATGTATGTGTGTGTGTGTGTGTGTGTGTGTGTGTGTGTGTGTGTGTGTGTGTGTGTGTGTGTGTGTGTGTGTGTGTGTGTGTGTGTGTGTGTGTGTGTGTGTGTGTGTGTGTGTGTGTGTGTGTGTGTGTGTGTGTGTGTGTGTGTGTGCTTAGGTGTGTCTCTGGGTGTTTCAAAAGTGCCTCACAGTTATCACGTCCTTGAACGAATGGTGGAGAAGAGAGTAGGGAAGTATGAAAAGGACAACAGTCAGGAGAATAGAGGAGGAGTAGGGAAGCCAAATGAAAAGGACAACAGTCAGGAGAATAGAGGGAGGAGTAGGGAAGCCAATATGAAAAGGACAACAGTCAGGAGAATAGAGGAGGAGTAGGGAAGCCAATATGAAAAGGACAACAGTCAGGAGAATAGAGGAGGAGTAGGGAAGCCAATATGAAAAGGACAACAGTCAGGAGAATAGAGGAGTAGGGAAGCCAATATGAAAAGGACAACAGTCAGGAGAATAGAGGAGGAGTAGGGAAGCCAATATGAAAAGGACAACAGTCAGGAGAATAGAGGAGGAGTAGGGAAGCCAATATGAAAAGGACAACAGTCAGGAGAATAGAGGAGGAGTAGGGGAGCCAATATGAAAAGGACAACAGTCAGGAGAATAGAGGAGGAGTAGGGGAGCCAATATGAAAAGGACAACAGTCAGGAGAATAGAGGAGGAGTAGGGAAGCCAATATGAAAAGGACAACAGTCAGGAGAATAGAGGAGGAGTAGGGAAGCCAATATGAAAAGGACAACAGTCAGGAGAATAGAGGAGGAGTAGGGGAGCCAATATGAAAAGGACAACAGTCAGGAGAATAGAGGAGGAGTAGGGAAGCCAATATGAAAAGGACAACAGTCAGGAGAATAGAGGAGGAGTAGGGGAGCCAATATGAAAAGGACAACAGTCAGGAGAATAGAGGAGGAGTAGGGAAGCCAGTCAGGAGAATAGAGGAGGAGTAGGGGAGCCAGTCAGGAGAATAGAGGAGGAAGAGGAACTGTATGTTTGTTTCCATGTGTTGTTTCTGTCTTCCCTTCGTTCTTCAAGTGCGTCATTTTCGTTGCTGTGGCCACCAGGCAGATGCATTCTGGGATAATAAATGACCTCTGCCCCAGCGGAGTTAAGAGGTTAGAGGTTGTGCTGTTGAAGTTCAAAGGTCTTCTTCCTATTCCTCCTCGCGCTGCATTGCCCTTCAGAGCTGGGCCACCTACTGTAAGACTGCTGGATTCTGCTTGCGACCAACACAGGGAACCTTTGGAAGAGGGAACTGCCAGCAAGGGGGTCGTGTTTAAGGGACGGACCCTCACCCAGGATTTCTATATTGACATTAAACATTGACACTGGACTGTACGGAAGAGCCAACGACAGGGAGAGACACTGACATCCAGGATCTGTTTATCTTTAAGGAGGAGCCAACAACAGAGAGCAACACCGAGAGACACTGACATCCAGGATCTGTTTATCTTTAAGGAGAAGCCAACAACAGAGAGCAACACCGAGAGACACTGACATCCAGGATCTGTTTATCTTTATCATGCTCAGCTGTCGTGCTGTCCACCAACACCCTACGCCCTCCTCCTCTCCTCCATCCTTCTTTCCTCCCTCCACCACTCGCTCACCTCCCTCTCTGTCATAATGCCGCCACTTCCTCATCACATGCAGCCACTTGCTGTTCCAAACAGGAAGTGTTGACTAACGTCTGGTTCTAAACAGGGACAGCGCCACCTAGCTGCCCTGGTTACCTCAACCTCCCATCCTCCGTTTGTTCTCTCTCTCTCTCTCAGTTCAGTTATTAAATCTGCGTTGTTTTTGGTTGTAGTCGTTTATCGGTTCTAGTTTTAAACTCCTCAGTGGTCCGTTCATCCTGCTATCCTCACTGTATGATGTTTTGGGGAATGAGTGTAGGAGAGGAGGAGAAGAAACTGGGCAGGGCTGAGGTAAGCTGTGGCCTTTCTTGTCTGTGACAATACAGTGGCTAGGTGTTGGTGCCAAGTTGCTATAATCACCACAACACACAGATCAGAATCCGATCCACTTCATGTATTTTACACACACACACACAAACAGTATTGTGCAAAACTGGCCAGACTTGATTTCTTAATTTGTTATTTTTTTGATGATGTTATTTATCCTTATTTTTGCCCAAATCGGGGTGCTGGCCCTAACTGTGTATTTTGCTTGATTTATGTTTTAGGAGATTTTAAGAAGTATTGAAACCTTACCGGCAGGATCTTGTCATGTTTTAAACACCTTATATTTATTTATTTATTTATTTTGTCCCTGAGGTGAAAGCTGTATCTGGAGGAGGTGAGGGGGTGAAATATGTATCGCTGTTTCTTAAAAGCAACACTACACCTAAACGGTTAAATTAAGGTAGCATTAACTAAGTATGGTGTTATGTTTCTACCACCTGAACAGAAAAACCATTGGACAGGCTTCCAAAGCTGAGTGTTTATCCTCCTATCGCTGCTTCAATTATTAGATGATTGTTTGTTGTTCTGAATATTGAACTACTGAGGTTTTGATCAGATCTCATCGAGGAGCCTATCAGAGGGCAGGACAGGCTAGACCAATCAGAGAACAGGACATGATAGACCAATCAGAGAACAGAACAGGATAAGCCAATCAGACAGGGGCTCTGTGACCTTCGACACCTGAGCTGTGACATGATGATTACTATACATCACCCTGTTAGGCACTCCCATAGATATGTAGTAGAGAGCTCATCTCTATGTTAAAACTGGCCAAATGTGCCCTCTACCCAACTCTATGGGCCTGCCAGGCCTAATGAGATGCATCTGAACAGGCTCTGCGCTCCTGTCCATTGCGTCATCGCCGACAGACAGAATAAATGACCCTAACTCACAGACTGCAGCCAGACGGTACTCGTAGACAAAGAGACAAAGATAATATTCGGTGCGTAAAGAAGGAATGCCACGTAATAGCAGGACATTGGCGTTAGGAGGCTTTTTCCGGTAAACGCTTTACAGGGAGACAAACATGATTAGTGGGATTGTGATTCTACATCTCCCGTTGGATGTCTCTGCCTTGTGGGGCTACTGACCGTAAGCATGACTCAGACTGACACCTGTATTATTATCAACCTAATTATGCAAATATGATGCTCAAAGTGTTCCAACGTATCAATGATATTGTAGTGTGATAAATCTATCCTGATGATACAGTATGAATCTCTGTGGTACAGTAAGGACTGTCTAGGATGTCACTACGTTGTCTGTACAGTGCACACGTGTGAAGCTTCAAACAGTTATAAAATATATATTTTCAATGCTTTTTCCGACGTCCAAAATCCTTCTTTTTTTTTTAAATCCTGGGTCTGAACATCAAGGTTAAGGAGGTCTTTGGGCTGTCAGTCTTGCAGGACAGATTGTAATGATGATGACGGTCTTTCCCGTTCCCTATATATCCCAGAGATGTTGTTAGTTACAGTAATCCAAAACTACCATTCTACCACGTTACCATCCTACCACGTTACCATCCTACCATGTTACCATCCTACCGCGTTACCATCCTACCGCGTTACCATCCTACCACGTTAGCATCCTACCACGTTACCAATCTACCACGTTACCAATCTACCACGTTTTCATCCTACCATGTTACCATCCTACTGCGTTACCATCCTACCAAGTTACCAATCTACCACGTTACCATACTACCACGTTCTCATTCTACCAAGTTACCATCCTACTGCGTTACCATCCTACCAAGTTACCAATCTACCACGTTACCATCCTACCATGTTACCATCCTACCACATTACCATCCTACCACGTTACCAATCTACCACGTTACCATTCTACCACGTTTTCATCCTACCATGTTACCATCCTACTGCGTTACCATCCTACCAAGTTACCAATCTACCACGTTACCATACTACCACGTTCTCATTCTACCAAGTTACCATCCCACCACGTTACCATCCTACCACGTTACCATCCCACTACGTTACCATCCCACCACGTTACCATCCTACCACGTTAGCATCCTACCACGTTACCAACCTACCACGTTACCCTACTACCACTTTACCATCCAACCCTGTTACCATCCTACCACGTTACCATCCCACCGTGTTAGCATCCTACCACGTTACCATCCTACCACGTTACCATCCCACCACGTTACCATCCCACCACGTTACCATCCTACCACGTTACCATCCTACCACGTTACCATCCCACCGCGTTATCATCCTACCGCGTTACCAACCTACCACGTTACCCTACTACCACTTTACCATCCTACCCCGTTACCATCCTACCACGTTACCATCCCACCGTGTTAGCATCCTACCACGTTACCATCCTACCATGTTACCATCCTACCACATTACCATCCTACCGAGTTACCATCCTACCACGTTGCCATCCTACCACGTTACCATCCTACCACGTTACCATTCTACCACGTTAGCCATCCTACCATGTTATCATCCTACCACGTTACCCCACTCCCACGTTACCATCCTACCACGTTACCATCTTACCACATTACCATCCTACCATGTTACCATCCTACCACGTTACCATCCTACCATTTTACCATCCTACCGCGTTACCATCCTACCGCGTTACCATCCTACCGCATTACCATCCTACCGCGTTACCATCCCACCGCGTTACCATCCCACCGTGTTACCACCCTACCGCGTTACCATCCTACCGCGTTACCATCCTACCACGTTACCCATCCCACCGCGTTACCATCCCACCGCGTTACCATCCTACCGCGTTACCATCCTACCACGTTACCCATCCCACCGCGTTACCATCCCACCGCGTTACCATCCTACCGCGTTACCATCCTACCATGTTACCATCCTACCACGTTACCATCCTACCACGTTACCATCCTACCGCGTTACCAGCCTGTTAAAGTTCCCATGTTGTATAGCTAGCTGCAGGGTAACTAAGCTCCTCTCTGAAGGCTCACACTTATAGCCATATAGCCTGATGAATGTTTACTTGAAACGATGACACCCCACTCCAACATAATGCAACGCTTGTGAACTTAGAGACTTCCACTCACCCACCCCTTCCCCCCACCATCCTATTTCTACAGTATAGATTATTTTTGTTTCTGTACATCCCCAACAAACTGTGCCATACACATATTCATATACATACAGTACTTCAAGAGTACTTCAAGAGTACTTCAAGAGTACTTCAAGAGTACTTCATAGTACTTTTGACTTGGGAGGCCTGAGACCCATCGTTTGAGGCTGTGAGTTTGTGAGAGAATGCCAGAGGCTGGTACAATCCCTGTGAGGAGTTGGTACATCAGTCGTCTGTGTTGTTTGTTGGACGCTAACAGAGTATGTTGGTACAGTGAGGAGTGAGTGGGTGCTTGCAGTCCACAAGATATGCAAAAACAATGCACTAACTTTAAACAACAAGATCCATATTATTAATTATTAAAACTTTTTTTTTTAAATACAGTTGTACAAAAGAAGTGATAACGAGAACAAATTGTATTATAGATATAATATATTTATGTTTTTGTTTTGTTTTTTTGTTGGGTTACAGCGTCATTTTAAATTGAGGAAGAAACCTGTTATACTTGAAATCAGGTTAATTTCAGTATATAATAAGATGTATTTAATTATTTGATTTCCATCTATTTTCTCTTTTTATTAGTTGTCATAAACATTCATGAATTGAAAAACTACTAGATGTACATTATTGCATGAGATTTCAGTTCAGCATTTCAGTGTGTTGCGTTTTCAAATGTGTTGATACCGTATTATAACTACATAGAAAAGGGTTGCTATTTTCAATATATTTGTCTTGTAAATATCAACTTAGGGTCGATACATATTGCAGCTACTGTGTTGGACAGACCGATAGGAGAGGACAGGCTTTGTTTAAAACTGATTTTGCATATCTTGTGTTTTATCCAAGTGGTGAAAAGTGTCTGTATTTTATCTGAAGCAGGAGACTCTTTCTTAATGTCTTGTTCTGTTGACGACCCGAGGAGCCCATTTAATGTCACGGATGATGCTTACTGTATGTGTGATGAAAGGAAGGTTGTGACGGCTATACCAAATAGGAACTATCCTCTATCCCCAGCCCTTAACTCTGACCCCAACCTCATTTCAGAGGACTTTTGGAGGGAGGCACAAGGTGACTGTGTTCATCCCCTATTTGATGGTGAGTGTAAATAGTTGCTATGAGAGACAGGGGAAAAGAGTTGTTGAATATAAGACCTGTTGTCTGTCTGACATTATCATTGCGTTATTGTTTTTACATGCGTGATGTGAAATAGTTTTAGATGTGGTCTCTTTGAGAGCGTATTCCCCACAAGATAGACCCAGTAGACAAATTAGATTTTTATCCCATTGACAATCCATCTGACGAATAAGGATATATATTCATTGAAGGTACACATAGTTTTGTGAGAGAGTTTATTAACAGGAAGAATCATCTAAGTGTTATTGTATAACATGCATGGACCAAAAGACATAGCACTGTCCATGATGGAATGACACATTTCACTGGTCCACGATTGTATTATTTTTTTTAATAAACTATATATTATCATAGCGTTCGTTTTATAAATACAATATATTACTCCTCTGAATGTCAGGGTATATTGGACAGATTCATATTTGAGAATGTATTGAGTGAAATGTCCAGGTGGTGTTGCAACAGAACAACATGACATCGTTGTTGAACTAGACGCCCTCTGTAGACGACTTTGACCCCTGTGTTGACCCCTGTGTTGACCCCTGTGTTGACCCCTGTGTTGGATTTTGATTGAACAAAGGGTATGTTTACTCCAACAACAACGTCATGTCATTTTCAGGGACTTTTATTGATAAAAGGGACGATGGATTGTATTTCGCATTAAAAGTGCTTTCTGAAGGAGGCTACAGGCCCTGGTCTAAAGTAGTGCACTATATAGGGATTAGGGCCCTGGTCTAATGTAGTGTACTATATAGACTACAGGCCCTGGTCTAAAGTAGTGTACTATATAGGCTACAGGCCCTGGTCTAAAGTAGTGCACTATATAGGCTACAGGCCCTGGTCTAAAGTAGTGTACTATATAGGCTACAGGCCCTGGTCTAAAGTAGTGTACTATATAGGCTACAGGCCCTGGTCTAAAGTAGTGTACTATATAGGCTACAGGCCGTGGTCTAAAGTAGTGTACTATATAGGAAATAGGGCCCTGGTCTAATGTAGTGTACTATATAGGCTACAGGCCCTGGTCTAAAGTAGGTACTATATAGGGAAAAGGGCCCTGGTCTAAAGTAGTGTACTATATAGGCTACAGGCCCTGGTCTAAAGTAGTGTACTATATAGGGAACAGGCCCTGGTCTAAAGTAGTGTACTATATAGGAATAGGCCCTGGTCTAAAGTAGTGTACTATATAGGGAATAGGGCCCTGGTCTAATGTAGTGTACTATATAGGCTACAGGCCCTGGTCTAAAGTAGTGTACTATATAGGGAATAGGGCCCTGGTCTAAAGTAGTGTACTATATAGGCTACAGGCCCTACTCTAAAGTAGTGTACTATATAGGAAATAGGGCCCTGGTCTAAAGTAGTGTACTATATAGGGAATAGGGCCCTGGTCTAAAGTAGTGTACTATATAGGGAATAGGGCCCTGGTCTAAAGTAGTGTACTATATAGGGAATAGGGCTCTGGTCTAATGTAGTACTATATAGGGAATAGGGCCCTGGTCTAAAGTAGTGCACTATATAGGGAATAGGGCCCTGGTCTAATGTAGTGCACTATATAGGGAATAGGGCTCTGGTCTAGAGTAGTGCACTATATAGGGAATAGGGCCCTGGTCTAATGTAGTGCACTATATAGGGAATAGGGCCCTGGTCTAATGTAGTGCACTATATAGGGAATAGGGCTCTGGTCTAATGTAGTGCACTATATAGGGAATAGGGCTCTGGTCTAGAGTAGTGCACTATATAGTATATAGGGAATAGGGTGCCATTTAGGACATACATGTATGTAATAATGTCCATGTAAAGGACTGAGGTTAGGCCCATGTACATAATCCACCAACAGCGTCTCTTCCAAAGCCTTTGTGTTGCTGTACCTGCACCCTGCTTCAGTCGGAGCTGTCATCCAGTGTGTTTCCTTTAGACTCCCCTCTAAACATGTAGCTACGTCATCCTCTTTCTGGATGGTGGCCTGTGTTGCTGTACCTGCACCCTGCTTCAGTCGGAGCTGTCACCCAGTGTTTAGACTCCCCTCTAAACATGTAGCTACGTCATCCTCTTTCTGGATGGTGGCCTGTGTTGCTGTACCTGCACCCTGCTTCAGTCGGAGCTGTCATCCAGTGTGTTTCCTTTAGACTCCCCTCTAAACATGTAGCTACGTCATCCTCTTTCTGGATGGTGGCCTGTGAATCCCCCCGTATTCATTCAGGGGTGCTGTGTGCTCAACTCTTGTGCTGCTGTGTTTGTGTGGCGTCAGGTACGCGTCTCGGATGATAGTGCAATTGTTGATGTCTTGTCAGGCCGGCTGAGATGTCTTCGCTGTTGTCTCTGTAGCGTTGTGGCTGTGGCATGCTGGGTAAGTGGTTGACAGAAAAAGGTAATGCTACTCGTATAAACAGGTGATTATATGAAAGTTGAGGATTCTAATTATCAATGAATTATCAAGGTGGATGAGGTGCAATGTGTATCACTGGAAAGACCACCTCTCCTTGACTAGTTATATAGGCTTATATTAACAAATAGCTATACACACAATACAATGTCATTCATACACATTTCACCAAAAAAATCTAATTTGCCAAAACAATCTTCTCCCTGTTTCCCTCGGTGATGTTGTAAGATCATAAATGTGGAGGTCATTTTGTTCTCTTTTAGAGTCAGTCACTTTATCTGAAGGAAAAGTATTAAGGACTTCCTGAAGAACGTGATTGGACACTGACAAGTGGTTTACCAGCTGTGGACTGCTAACTATGTCGGATGTGGGCCACTACATGGTTGGACACTGACAAGTGGTTTACCAGCTGTGGACTGCTAACTATGTCAGATGTGGGCCGCCAGTGGGCCACTACATGGTTGCTAGCTGGAGGGATAGTATCTGGGTGACACTGGCCAAAGACATTGATAGTTCACCATGGACTGCTGTTCAGGTCAGTTTGTCACATATCCTCGACTGAGGGATGACCATAGAGACATACTAGAGAGCTCATCTATCTAAACAGACTTGTCACATATCCTCGACTGAGGGATGACCATAGAGACATACTAGAGAGCTCATCTATCTAAACAGACTTGTCACATATCCTCGACTGAGGGATGACCATAGAGACATACTAGAGAGCTCATCTATCTAAACAGACTTGTCACATATCCTCGACTGAGGGATGACCATAGAGACATACTAGAGAGCTCATCTATCTAAACAGACTTGTCACATATCCTCGACTGAGGGATGACCATAGAGACATACTAGAGAGCTCATCTATCTAAACAGACTTGTCACATATCCTCGACTGAGGGATGACCATAGAGACATACTAGAGAGCTCATCTATCTAAACAGGCTTGGTTGAAATGGCTGATCCTCTTGTTGTGATGTTAACAGTAACCAGCTGTATTTGTCACAGTACTACAGATTCCTTTATTAAAAGATGTGACTCTGTACCACAGTACTACAGATTCCTTAATTAAGATGTGACTCTGTACCACAGTACTACAGATTCCTTTAAGATGTGACTCTGTACCACAGTATTACAGATTCCTTTATTAAAAGATGTGACTCTGTACCACAGTATTACAGATTCCTTTATTAAAAGATGTGACTCTGTACCACAGTACTACAGATTCCTTTAAGATGTGACTCTGTACCACAGTACTACAGATTCCTTTAAGATGTGACTCTGTACCACAGTACTACAGATTCCTTTAAGATGTGACTCTGTACCACAGTACTACAGATTCCTTTAAGATGTGACTCTGCACCACAGTACTACAGATTCCTTTAAGATGTGACTCTGTACCACAGTACTACAGATTCCTTTAAGATGTGACTCTGCACCACAGTACTACAGATTCCTTTAAGATGTGACTCTGTACCACAGTACTACAGATTCCTTTAAGATGTGACTCTGCACCACAGTACTACAGATTCCTTTAAGATGTGACTCTGCACCACAGTACTACAGATTCCTTTAAGATGTGACTCTGCACCACAGTACTACAGATTCCTTTAAGATGTGACTCTGCACCACAGTACTACAGATGGATCTTATATTTTCTTGTAAATGAATTGTTGTTGATCATTTTGATCGAGACATAAATATTTTAAGAACTATTTTAAATATAGACTTTATTTTCCTTTTCTAGGTAAAGTCAAGATCTAGTTAGCGTTTACTAATTAAACAACATCTCTCATCCATTTCCTTTCAAAAAGAAATGAAAGAATATCCTTTTTCAGTTTTGTTGTACACCCATTATACATTATGTAATGGGGGAAGAAATCACAAAACTGTTTATCAATTAAAAACACTATTTTATATATCCTGAATGACACGTATATCTATAGTAATTCATTATATTGTGGAGAGCATATTTTTTAGGAGGGTAACTGGAGTAGCGAGTTGTAGGCTGAATAGAAACTATTTAAGATGCTACAGGTAGCTACAGTATAGAAAGAGCTCATACTGCTGAGACAACTCACAACGTCTGGGCGCGGTTACCAGAGAGGAAACTAACCGTGTTGTTGCTTCGCCTCTCTTTAAGACGTAATGTTTCCCCTGATCCCGCGTCATGCTAGCAAGCCAAGGCTTTATTAGAAACATGTTGAATGTGTGTCCTTTGCTGCTTGTGCATCCGTCCATCCATCCACCTGGCACGGGACAGGTCAAAGGGCATGCTCCACTAGTAGAATGGAAGCATGCTGTTTTGACCTCTCACCTTTGACTCTTGACCTCCACTTTGACTGACAGCGTCCACTTTGAGCTGCATAGGTTATAACTTCCATATGAACCTTGATAGACAGGACTTAACTAACCCAGAACAACAACCCTACATTAGTTCGACATCAACAAACACCCCCCCCAAGAGTAGCAAAATCAGGAGCACCTTTCTTTTAAAGTCCTCTTCTTAAAAGACTGTTAGTATATTAATACTCATGATTATAATGATCATTATTATGCAGATGTGTCGGAGACAACATTTCTAGAGGAGATCACTATTTTGCACATAAACCACTATCTAGTTTGACAATGACTGCTCTTACAAGATAAAAGGCGCTGTCTAGAACCTTAATTAAAGGGTTATTCGGCTGTCTCCATAGGAGAACCCTTTTGGGTTCCACGTAGAACTCTTTCAATGGAGGGTTCTAAATGGAACCAAAAAAAGGGTTCTGTCTAGAACCAAAGAGTTCTGCTATGTGGACAGCCGAATTAACCCCTTGTGGAAGCATTTTTTCTAATAATATACACAGAGGCGTTGAGAGGAAAGAGTTTTAAGAAGTTATGTCTGGATTTAAAAGAGAGCATGAATAATGACTGTCTGAAATAGCACCCATTTCCTTTATAGTGCACTACGTTTGACCACTGAAGGCCACTGGTCTAAAGTAGTGCCCTTATGTAGGGAATAGGGTTCCATTTGACAAGCAGACTAGGACTCGTTTTCAAGAGGCCTCACTGGCCAGTGAGCAGGTGTCAGTTGGTTGAATCAGACTAGGACTCGTTTTCAAGAGGCCTTACTGGCCAGTGAGCAGGTGTCAGTTGGTTGAATCAGACTAGGACTCGTTTTCAAGAGGCCTCACTGGCCAGTGAGCAGGTGTCAGTTGGTTGAATCAGACTAGGACTCGTTTTCAAGAGGCCTCACTGGCCAGTGAGCAGGTGTCAGTTGGTTGAAGCAGACTAGGACTCGTTTTCAAGAGGCCTCACTGGCCAGTGAGCAGGTGTCAGTTGGTTGAATCAGACTAGGACTCGTTTTCAAGAGGCCTCACTGGCCAGTGAGCAGGTGTCAGTTGGTTGAAGCAGACTAGGACTCGTTTTCAAGAGGCCTCACTGGCCAGTGAGCAGGTGTCAGTTGGTTGAAGCAGACTAGGACTCGTTTTCAAGAGGCCTCACTGGCCAGTGAGCAGGTGTCAGTTGGTTGAAGCAGACTAGGACTCGTTTTCAAGAGGCCTCACTGGCCAGTGAGCAGGTGTCAGTTGGTTGAAGCAGACTAGGACTCCTTTTCAAGAGGCCTCACTGGCCAGTGAGCAGGTGTCAGTTGGTTGAAGCAGACTAGGACTCCTTTTCAAGAGGCCTCACTGGCCAGTGAGCAGGTGTCAGTTGGTTGAAGCAGACTAGGACTCGTTTTCAAGAGGCCTCACTGGCCAGTGAGCAGGTGTCAGTTGGTTGAAGCAGACTAGGACTCCTTTTCAAGAGGCCTCACTGGCCAGTGAGCAGGTGTCAGTTGGTTGAAGCAGACTAGGACTCCTTTTCAAGAGGCCTCACTGGAGTGAGCAGGTGTCAGTTGGTTGAAGCAGACTAGGACTCCTTTTCAAGAGGCCTCACTGGCCAGTGAGCAGGTGTCAGTTGGTTGAAGCAGACTAGGACTCGTTTTCAAGAGGCCTCACTGGCCAGTGAGCAGGTGTCAGTTGGTTGAAGCAGACTAGGACTCCTTTTCAAGAGGCCTCACTGGCCAGTGAGCAGGTGTCAGTTGGTTGAAGCATGAACATTTCTCTCCCTCTGTTTCTTCCAGGTCGGGTTAAGATAAATATTGCACCGTTATACTGTAGCATTCCACAGTACGGTTCCAGATTCCACATGGAGCAAACACAGTATTTTGATATAAAATATTCAGACATATTATATAATCACTTTATTGAGGTTTAACTGTTGTTTAACTGTCTTTTCCAACATAAGTCGTTTTTCTGGTTTGATTTGACCTTCGTAAAGCCACGTCGGAGAGAGATTATTGTTTACCTGGTATGGATAACAGAACACCGAGGATGAGTAGTTGACTATTGGTGATGAAGAGGGGTTTGTGTGACTATCAAAGTCATAAATAGTTTGGGGGGTTGGTTAATGTTGAGTTAAAGACGTTGTTTTATTGGTCCGCGTCTCACTTTAAGGCAGTAGTAGAACGTTGTACCCATCAGGTTTAAACAAGTCTGTAATACATTTAAATACTTCAGTAATACCCTAAAACCACTTTTTGGCAAAGTCGTCTGTCCTTATTGCGTTTATATGTGAAAGAACTATTCACGAGAAACAACAAAAGTTATTTTTTTGTGATATTAGTAGTGGCACTACTGTTAAATGTAGTATTTTAAGAAGAACAAGCACTATTTATGGTCATTAAAATGAACTAGAATGTGTATTGTGCATTATGGTAGCTTTGGAGGCAGCCATCTTGTTTTGTATCAATTTCCTCATGCTCAGAGACAGTCACTCACTTCATGTAAGGGGTTCAACTAGTTGTTGAGTGGACTTGCCCAAATCCGAGCTCCCTTTTCTCCTTTGAATGACAAGTCTGCATGGTCTCACCAACAGACATTACCGCCCATTCCCTCAAATCTTACTTTTTTATTTTCTATAAAGAAAAACAATTCTATTACTTTATTTTTAATTTCTTGTTTCATTCTTTCATTTAAACCAATTTTTAAAGAGAAAGAATACAATAAATACAAATCTGAATATTCAATCACTTTTTCTACTTCTATTTTCAAAATAACTGAAAAAAAAAACCTAATAAAAAGTTGATTTGTATATAAGTGATGTACAGTTTGTATCTGTTAATGTCAGTCTGTCTTTGGTGACAGAGTCTGTCTTGCTTATAACGCACGCTACCAGTAAATAAAATAAAAATATATTTAGACTGTACGGTCCTTGAAAGCAAGTTTTAAATTAATCTGATGTATATTCCTGTAACATTGCATTTTTATCTGAGGAATTATGTTATTAAAAAAAATTGCTAATAAATTGCATTTCCTACAGCTCCTTTTTGGATTCTCTTATCTATTCTAGAGGTTTGGGAGGCATCACAATGCAGAAGCATAAGTCCAATACTTGGAATAAGTATAGCCAACATTTTAAACCAACTATTTTTTTAATGGTCCCCCCAAAAAAATTGTATTCCACCTGTGGTTACGATGGTCTTTGTGTTGTCAGTGGGAGAATTTAGAACCCTGTGTCCCTGTTCAACTGTATTCCACCTGTGGTTACGATGGTCTTTGTGTTGTCAGTGGGAGAATTTAGAACCCTGTGTCCCTGTTCAACTGTATTCCACCTGTGGTTACGATGGTCTTTGTGTTGTCAGTGGGAGAATTTAGAACCCTGTGTCCCTGTTCAACTGTATTCCACCTGTGGTTACGATGGTCTTTGTGTTGTCAGTGGGAGAATTTAGAACCCTGTGTCCCTGTTCAACTGTTCCTGTTCTATTCTGGAATTTCCATCGCATCTAGATAAACTCACCTGTTATTGATGCTCTGCTGAAGCCACGGTCTGACGTGGTACTGGGAATGACTGACCTGCTGCCAGGCTAAACACACACACACACACACACACGTACATGTAGTGACTGTTGTGTTAGACAGAAAACCCTTGGACACTGGGTGCAACAGTTACAGGCTCCAAAACTGGCCCCACATTGTATAATCAGTTAAAATACGTTTATATAAGCCTTGAATACATTTTCCTTGAGGTTCAGTATTAATCCAGAGCTCCAGCTTGGGGCCATGCAGGTACTGTGGACTCTGTGGCCATGCAGGTACTGTGGACTCTGTGGCCATGCAGGTACTGTGGACTCTGTGGCCATGCAGGTACTGTGGACTCTGTGGCCATGCAGGTACTGTGGACTCTGTGGCCATGCAGGTACTGTGGACTCTGTGGCCATGCAGGTACTGTGGACTCTGTGGCCATGCAGGTACTGTGGACTCTGGGGCCATGCAGGTACTGTGGACTCTGGGGCCATGCAGGTACTGTGGACTCTGGGGCCATGCAGGTACTGTGGACTCTGTGGCCATGCAGGTACTGTGGACTCTGTGGCCATGCAGGTACTGTGGACTCTGTGGCCATGCAGGTACTGTGGACTCTGTGGCCATGCAGGTACTGTGGACTCTGTGGCCATGCAGGTACTGTGGACTCTGGCTCTGGGGTTGAACTCCTGCCTTGCACCACAGACCTCAACTCTTACACTTCAGTGTGAATTTCTGCAACTCTCAATGTCAAAAACACAATGAAAAGAGGTCTGAGTGTGAAGGGGTCTGAGTGTGAAGGGGTCTGAGTGTGAAGGGGTCTGAGTGTGAAGGGGTCTGAGTGAGAAGAGGTCTGAGTGAGAAGAGGTCTGAGTGAGAAGAGGTCTGAGTGAGAAGAGGTCTGAGTGAGAAGAGGTCTGAGTGAGAAGAGGTCGGAGTGAGAAGAGGTCTGAGTGAGAAGAGGTCTGAGTGAGAAGAGGTCTGAGTGAGAAGAGGTCTGAGTGTGAAGGGGTCTGAGTGTGAAGGGGTCTGAGTGTGAAGGGGTCTGAGTGTGAAGGGGTCTGTGTGTGAAGGGGTCTGAGTGTGAAGAGGTCTGTGAGGTCTGAGTGAGAAGAGGTCTGAGTGAGAAGTCGTCTGAGTGTGAAGGGGTCTGGGTGTGAAGTGGTCTGAGTGTGAAGTGGTCTGAGTGTGAAGGGGTCTGAGTGTGAAGAGGTCTGAGTGTGAAGGGGTCTGAGTAGGAAGGGGTCTGGGTGTGAAAGGGTCTGAGTGTGAAGGGGTCTGGGTGTGAAGGGGTCTGAGTGTGAAGAGGTCTGAGTGTGAAGGGGTCTGAGTGAGAAGAGGTCTGAGTGAGAAGAGGTCTGAGTGAGAAGAGGTCTGAGTGAGAAGAGGTCTGAGTGAGAAGAGGTCTGAGTGAGAAGAGGTCTGAGTGTGAAGGGGTCTGTGTGTGAAGGGGTCTGAGTGTGAAGAGGTCTGAGTGAGGTCTGAGTGAGAAGAGGTCTGAGTGAGAAGTCGTCTGAGTGTGAAGGGGTCTGGGTGTGAAGTGGTCTGAGTGTGAAGTGGTCTGAGTGTGAAGGGGTCTGAGTGTGAAGGGGTCTGAGTGTGAAGAGGTCTGAGTGTGAAGGGGTCTGGGTGTGAAGGGGTCTGGGTGTGAAGGGGTCTGAGTGTGAAGAGGTCTGAGTGTGAAGGGGTCTGAGTGTGAAGGGGTCTGAGTGTGAAGGGGTCTGAGTGTGAAGGGGTCTGAGTGTGAAGGGGTCTGAGTGTGAAGGGGTCTGAGTGTGAAGAGGTATGTGGCTCTGGTGTAAAGATCTCACACCATATGTTCAGGGTTGCAGGTTCTGTCACAGCTCTGGATCAGGATGTGTTGGGACCATGAACTCTGCTGCAGAAAGAGTCCAGGCCACTAGGAGTGCCTGCCACACCAACATGATCAGAGGCCAGGGGCTGGTTAAGGGGGCTGGTTAAATGGGCTGGTTAAGGGGCTGGTTAAAGGGGGCTGGTTAAATGGGCTGGTTAAGGGGCTGGTTAAAGGGGCTGGTTAAAGGGGCTGGTTAAGGGGGGTTAAGGGGGCTGGTTAAGGGGGGTTAAAGGGGCTGGTTAAATGGGCTGGTTAAGGGGCTGGTTAAGGGGGCTGGTTAAAGGGGCTGGTTAAGGGGGCTGGTTAAAGGGGCTGGTTAAATGGGCTGGTTAAGGGGCTGGTTAAAGGGGCTGGTTAAGGGGGGGGGGGTTAAAGGGGCTGGGGGGGTTAAAGGGGCTGGTTAAGGGGGGTTAAAGGGGCTGGTTAAGGGGGGTTAAAGGGGGGTTAAAGGGGCTGGTTAAATGGGCTGGTCTATGGGGGCTGGTTAAAGGGGCTGGTTAAGGGGGCTGGTTAAAGGGGTGGTTAAATGGGCTGGTTAAGGGGGCTGGTTAAAGGGGCTAAGGGGGTTAAAGGGGCTGTTGTTAAAGGGGCTGGTTAAGGGGGTTAAAGGGGCTGGTTAAGGGGGGTTAAAGGGGCTGGTTAAATCCTGAACTGTATCCTGATGGTTTCTGGAAGACAACTTGACTGTTTTTAAATGAAGGATATTCTCCATAACTGTTGTTCAGGAGGGACCCTGATGAGTTCTGGACCCTGTATTCACCCCCACCACCCCCATGAGTTCAGTCTGTCAACCATCATGAGTTCCCCACCAGCCCCACCACCCCCATGAGTTCTGTCTGTCAACCATCACCCCCACCACCCCCATGAGTTCTGTCCACCCCCATGAGTTCTGTCTGTCAACCATCAGCCCCACCACCCCCATGAGTTCTGTCTGTCAACCATCAGCCCCACCACCCCCATGAGTTCAGTCTGTCAACCATCAGCCCCACCACCCCCATGAGTTCAGTCTGTCAACCAACCATCACCCCCATGAGTTCAGTCCACCACCCCCATGAGTTCAGTCTGTCAACCATCACCCCCACCACCCCCATGAGTTCAGTCTGTCAACCATCACCCCCACCACCCCCATGAGTTCAGTCTGTCAACCATCACCCCCACCACCCCCATGAGTTCAGTCTGTCAACCATCACCCCCACCACCCCCATGAGTTCAGTCTGTCAACCATCAGTCTGTCAACCCACCCCCACCACCCCCATGAGTTCTGTCTGTCAACCATCACCCCCACCACCCCCATGAGTTCTGTCTGTCAACCATCACCCCCAACCACCCCCATGAGTTCTGTCTGTCAACCATCAGCCCCACCACCCCCATGAGTTCTGTCTGTCAACCATCAGCCCCACCACCCCCACCCCCACCACCCCCATGAGTTCTGTCTGTCAACCATCAGCCCAACCACCCCCATGAGTTCTGTCTGTCAACCATCACCCCCACCACCCCCATGAGTTCTGTCTGTCAACCATCACCCCCACCACCCCCATGAGTTCTGTCTGTCAACCATCACCCCCACCACCCCCATGAGTTCTGTCTGTCAACCATCACCCCCACCACCCCCATGAGTTCTGTCTGTCAACCATCAGCCTAACCACCCCCATGAGTTCTGTCTGTCAACCATCAGCCCAACCACCCCCATGAGTTCTGTCTGTCAACCATCACCCCAACCACCCCCATGAGTTCTGTCTGTCAACCATCAGCCCAACCACCCCCATGAGTTCTGTCTGTCAACCATCACCCCAACCACCCCCCATGAGTTCTGTCTGTCAACCATCAGCCCAACCACCCCCATGAGTTCTGTCTGTCAACCATCAGCCCAACCACCCCCAACCACCCCCATGAGTTCTGTCTGTCAACCATCAGTTCTGTCTGTCAACCATCAGCCCAACCACCCCCATGAGTTCTCTCTGTCAACCATCAGCCCAACCACCCCCATGAGTTCAGTCTGTCAACCATCAGCCCAACCACCCCCATGAGTTCTGTCTGTCAACCATCAGCCCAACAACCCTGTGACTCAGGGGTGAGATCCTTGATCCACAGGCTATTCACACTTCAAAACACACCTCTTTGTATGTTTGACGTTGAGAGTTGTACAAAAGACAAGTATTGAACACACAACCTGTTGTGGACAAGGTTTGGGGGGCTGGGAAGATAACCTGTTGTGGACAAGGTTTGGGGGGCTGGGAAGATAACCTGTGGTAGACAAGGTTTGGGGGCTGGGAAGATAACCTGTTGTGGACAAGGTTTGGGGGCTGGGAAGATAACCTGTGGTGGACAAGGTTTGGGGGCTGGGAAGATAACCTGTGGTGGACAAGGTTTGGGGGCTGGGAAGATAACCTGTGGTGGACAAGGTTTGGGGGCTGGGAAGATAACCTGTTGTGGACAAGGTTTGGGGGCTGGGAAGATAACCTGTGGTGGACAAGGTTTGGGGGCTGGGAAGATAACCTGGTGGACAAGGTTTGGGGGCTGGGAAGATAACCTGTTTGGACAAGGTTTGGGGGCTGGGAAGATAACCTGTTGTGGACAAGGTTTGGGGGGCTGGGAAGATAACCTGTGGTAGACAAGGTTTGGGGGGCTGGGAAGATAACCTGTTGTGGACAAGGTTTGGGGGGCTGGGAAGATCCGGCACAATAGAGAATTAAATGTTCCCATGTTCTCGGGAGACGGCCTTCATGGTTAAATGCTGCATATGGCACCTCAATCATAAACTCCCTTTTAAATGCTGCATATGGCACCTCAATCATAAACTCCCTTTTAAATGCTGCATATGGCACCTCAATCATAAACTCCCTTTTAAATGCTGCATATGGCACCTCAATCATAAACTCCCTTTTAAATGCTGCATATGGCACCTCAATCATAAACTCCCTTTTAAATTAAGCTACAACACAGATCTTATGGATTGAATTCAGACCTTTAACGTTAAATACAAACATATAACTCCAATCTAAAGTGGTCAGTATTGCAGAACCAAGTACTGAAGTTTTTTAATTATTTAACCAGGCAAGTCAGTTAAGAACAAACAGCCCAGTGGGTTAACTGGTCTAGGAACAGTGGGTTAACTGGTCCAGGAACAGTGGGTTAACTGGTCTAGGAACAGTGGGTTAACTGGTCTAGGAACAGTGGTGGGTTAACTGGCCTAGGAACCTGGCCTAGGAACAGTGGGTTAACTGGCCTAGGAACAGTGGGTTAACTGGTCTAGGAACAGTGGGTTAACTGCCTGTTCAGGGGCAGAACGACAGATTTGTACCTTGTCAGCTGGGGGATTCGAACTTGCAACCTCTCGGTTACTAGTCCAACGCTCTAACCACTAGGCTACCCTGCCGCCCCAGTTGAGGAGTGACTCTGGCCCGACCTAATGACCTAAGAGTGTCCCCCTCTCACAAGAATAGTCTGTGTCCTTCAGAGAGCAGAGTTTTAATGACGGCTGTAACACGGAGGAGGATGAAAACCCCACATACAACAGCGTGTTTCCAGACCTACTAAAACATTATTGCAACGTCCAAGTACATACAGTATATTACACATGAACTGTTCAGCATTCGATAACTCCAGAAGATTTGGTTACATAACGCTACAAAATGGGATTGGTGAATGTGCTAGACGATGAAGCCATACAATTGTAGTTGTGCACAGAAACCATGTGTAAGTCGGAGCAGAATGACGTGTAGTGTGTCCAGTGTGTAAAATACACACATTCATCACTTTGACACGACTGGTGACACTGCAGCTATACGATAACACATCATCTGCAAAACATTTTCAGAAAGGTTTCTTCTTGACAGTTCTGGCGTCAGACATTTGGCATAGAAAAACAACGATTGGATAAATGGACAGGGTGTTCATTTCATAGTCGCCATCATTCAGCTCTCTAGTATGCCATCAACTAGACTGTTGACGATGAGAGCTTATCCATTGATTCAGCTGTATGCTTTAAGCCACAGTGTTGTTTAGTCTTCTACAGCTTGTGGGAGGGGCTTAGGCACCATTTTGGTCCAATCATTCAAAGACTTCCTGGTCTGTGTTCAGCACTCTGGATTCTCCATGGTTCAGGACAAAGAAGTGCTCCGCATTCAACCCATTCTTCTCCATGGCCTCCCTGAGTCTCACTGGAGGCTCTAAGTAAAACTGAGAGAGAGAGAGAGAGACATTATCTACACTACTGGTCAAATGTTTTAGAACAGCTACTCAGTCAAGGGTTTTTCATTATTTTTACATTTAAGAATAATAGTGAAGACATCAAAACTATGAAATAACACATATGGAATCATGTAGTAACCAAAAAAGTGTTAAATAAAAACATGTTATACTTGAGATTATTCAAATAGCCGCCCTTTGCCTTGATGACAGCTTTGCACACTCTTGGGATTCTCTCAACCAGCTTCATGAGGTAGTCACCTGGAATGCATTTCAATTAACAGGTGTGCCTTCTTAAAAGTTAATTTGTGGAATTTCTTTCCTTTTTAATGTGTTTGAGCCAATCAGTTGTGCTGTGACAAGGTAGGGTGGTACACAGAAGATAGCTCTATTTGGTAAAAGACCAAGTCCATATTATGGCAAAAACAGCTCAAATAAGCAAAGAGACATGAAGGTCAGTCAATACGGAACATTTCAAGAACTTTGAAAGTTTCTTCAAGTGCAGTCGCAAAAACCATCAGGCGCTATGATGAAACTGGCCGTCATGAGGACCGCCACAGGAAAGGAAGATCCAGAGTTACCTCTGCTGCAGAGGATAAGTTCATTAGAGTTACCAGCCTCAGAAATTGCAGCCCAAATAAATGCATCACAGAGTTAAAGTAACAGACACATATCAACATCAACTGTTCAGAGGAGACTGTGTGAATCAGGCCTTCATGCTCGAATTGCTGCAAATAAACCACAACTAAAGGACACCAATAACAAGAATGAGCAATGGACATTAGACCTGTGGAAATGTGTCCTTTGGTCTGGAGTCCAAATAGGAGATTTTTGGTTCCAACCTCCGTGTCTTTGTGAGAAGCGGTGTGGGTGAACGGATGATCTCCACATGTGTATTTCCCACCGTGAAGCATGGAGGAGGAGGTGTGATGGTGTTTTGCCGGTGACACTGTCTGTGATTTATTTAGAATTCAAGGCACACTTAACCAGCATGGCTACTACAGCATTCTGCAGCGATATGCCATCCTATCATTTGTTTTTCAACAGGACAATGACCCAACACACCTCCAGGCTGTGTAAGGGCTATTTAACCAAGGAGAGTGATGGAGTGCTGTATCAGATGACCTGGCCTCCACAATCCCCTGACCTCAACCAAACAGATAGTTTGGGATGAGTTGGACCGCAGAGTGAAGGAAAAGCAGCCAACAAGTGCTAAGCATATGTGTGAACTCCTTCAACTGTTGGAAAATAATTCCAGGTGAAGCTGGTTGAGAGAATGCCAAGAGTGTGCATAGCTGTCAACAAGGCAAAGGGTGGCTACATTAAAGAATCTCAAATATATCATATATTTTGATATGTTTAACACTTATTTGGTTACTACATGATTCCATATGTGTTATTTCATAGTTTTGATGTCTTCACTATTATTCTACAATGCAGAACATAGTAAAAATAAAGAAAAAGCCATGAATGAGGAGGCGTTCTAAAACGTTTGACCGGTAGTGTGTTTCACTTGCTTGACAGCGAGAGACTCCAGGGTTTAGGAGTGGACAGTACATGTCAGGCTAGAGAGGCTTTTTTGAGCTGCCTCCCAAAGCAGAAACGTCAGAACGACTAAAGGTCATCTTTCAAAGCCAACAGGACAACTGCTGCCGGGAACCAAACTACCAGTTTCAACACCACAGAACGATGTCACAGATAACCAACGGTTCTACCAACAAAGCCATCTGCTGAGGCCAAAGCATCAGGGGGAAAGTTGAACGATGTCACAGATAACCAACGGTTCTTCTAATGCAAAACACATTCCTCTGCGTTTCCCAACACGTGCCGGTTTCAACTGAATGCAGCAGCAAGCTACCTAATATGAGTTTTCACATCTATTGTGGGACGCTGAACAATCCCACCTTTGTCTTTAGGCTGAATGGTTGAAAGGGTGTCTGACTGCGTGTTTGTTCTCATCACACAAAAGGACACAATGGAAAATATGTGTTTCTCTCTAAACGGAGTCTAAAAATGCAGAGGTCAGATCCACGGTTGACGTGTTGTGACAGGGTTGATTTATTACCATGGACCCAAACCTCAGATTTATTACCATGGACCCAAACCTCAGATTTAGAAGGGAAGGTTTACACATAGTTCTCCTGACCTTCGGTCTCCAGTTTCAGCTGGGAGGCAGAGCAAAATGTCTTCTTCCTGATCATTAGATTCAGAGAATCCCATTGGATAGGCCTTTCATCTCTGATGTGATAGGACTTCGTATTAAGTGACACCAAAAAGCCTTTTTTTACAGCAGGTACATACAGTATATGCCTTGTAAAAAGAGATCCAGTCGATCCCCCATTCAGAACTGTTAATGCTCACCTCGTAAGCTAAAGCGAAGGTTCCCCAGTGAATAGCCAGGGAGTGTCTGGCCTGGATATCTTTGTGGATCTGCACAGCCTCCTCCGGGTCCACATGCTGTCCACGCATTACATCTCTGAGGGACGACAAACTTGTGTTTTGTGGGTTTGGCCTAATGAAGGCTTAATAAACTTACTGAACTTCAGTTGACTTTAATACATTCTAAGTGAATATACAGTTGACTTTAATAAATTCTAAGTGAATATTCAGTTGAGGGAAATCTAATACTACAGTCCATGATCCAACCCTCCTCATAGAATTCTACTGGGTGTGCAGGCTTTTACTCCAACCCTGTTCTAAACCTGATTCAGTTCATCAAGGTCCTGATGAACAGCTGATTAGATAAAGCAGGTGTTAGAGCAGGGTTGTAACCAAAACCTGCACTCCCAGTGGATCTCCTAAGGGGGGCAGCCTTGTACGAAATGTGGGCAGCCTTGGGCAGCCTTTGGGCAGCCTATGGGCAGCCTATGGGCAGCCTATGGGCAGCCTATGGGCAGCCTTGTACGAAAGCAATCACAGCTGTACACTAGTTTCATACCTGGGCAGGACAGCTGTACACTAGTTTCATACCTGAGCAGGACAGCTCTACACTAGTTTCATACCTGGGCAGGACAGCTCTACACTAGTTTCCTACCTGGGCAGGACAGCTGTACACTAGTTTCATACCTGGGCAGGACAGCTCTACACTAGTTTTCTACCTGGGCAGGACAGGTGTACACTAGTTTCATACCTGGGCAGGACAGCTCTACACTAGTTTCCTACCTGGGCAGGACAGCTCTACACTAGTTTCCTACCTGGGCAGGACAGCTCTACACTAGTTTCATACCTGGGCAGGACAGCTCTCCACTAGTTTCCTACCTGGGCAGGACAGCTCTCCACTAGTTTCCTACCTGGGCAGGACAGGGGTACACTAGTTTCATACCTGGGCAGGACAGCTCTACACTAGTTTCCTACCTGGGCAGGACAGGTGTACACTAGTTTCCTACCTGGGCAGGACAGGTGTACACTAGTTTCATACCTAGGCAGGACAGCTCTACACTAGTTTCCTACCTGGGCAGGACAGCTCTACACTAGTTTCCTACCTGGGCAGGACAGCTCTACACTAGTTTCCTACCTGGGCAGGACAGCTCTACACTAGTTTTCTACCTGGGCAGGACAGGTGTACACTAGTTTCATACCTGGGCAGGACAGCTCTACACTAGTTTCCTACCTGGGCAGGACAGCTCTACACTAGTTTCCTACCTGGGCAGGACAGCTCTACACTAGTTTCATACCTGGGCAGGACAGCTCTCCACTAGTTTCCTACCTGGGCAGGACAGCTCTCCACTAGTTTCCTACCTGGGCAGGACAGGTGTACACTAGTTTCCTACCTGGGCAGGACAGCTCTACACTAGTTTCCTACCTGGGCAGGACAGGTGTACACTAGTTTCCTACCTGGGCAGGACAGGTGTACACTAGTTTCATACCTGGGCAGGACAGCTCTACACTAGTTTCCTACCTGGGCAGGACAGCTCTACACTAGTTTCATACCTGGGCAGGACAGCTCTCCACTAGTTTCATACCTGGGCAGGACAGCTCTCCACTAGTTTCCTACCTGGGCAGGACAGGTGTACACTTGTTTCCTACCTGGGCAGGACAGGTGTACACTTGTTTCCTATCTGGGCAGGACAGCTCTACACTAGTTTCCTACCTGGGCAGGACAGCTGTACACTAGTTTCCTACCTGGGCAGGACAGGTGTACACTAGTTTCATACCTGGGCAGGACAGCTCTACACTAGTTTCCTACCTGGGCAGGACAGCTCTACACTAGTTTCCTACCTGGGCAGGACAGCTCTACACTAGTTTCATACCTGGGCAGGACAGCTCTCCACTAGTTTCCTAGTTTCCTGGGCAGGACAGCTCTCCACTAGTTTCCTACCTGGGCAGGACAGCTGTACACTAGTTTCCTACCTGGGCAGGACAGCTACACTAGTTTCCTACACTACACTAGTTTCCTACCTGGGCAGGACAGCTCTACACTAGTTTCCTACCTGGGCAGGACAGCTGTACACTAGTTTCCTACCTGGGCAGGACAGCTGTACACTAGTTCCATACCTGGGCAGGACAGCTGTACCCTAGTTTCCTACCTGGGCAGGACAGCTCTACACTAGTTTCCTACCTGGGCAGGACATCTCTACACTAGTTTCATACCTGGGCAGGACAGCTCTCCACTAGTTTCATACCTGGGCAGGACATCTCTACACTAGTTTCCTACCTGGGCAGGACAGCTGTACACTAGTTTCCTACCTGGGCAGAACAGCTCTACACTAGTTTCCTACCTGGACAGGACAGCTCTACACTAGTTTTATACCTGGGCAGGACAGCTGTACACTAGTTCCATACCTGGGCAGGACAGCTCTACACTAGTTCCATACCTGGGCAGGACAGCTCTACACTAGTTTCCTACCTGGGCAGGACAGCTCTACACTAGTTTCCTACCTGGGCAGGACAGCTGTACACTAGTTTCCTACCTGGGCAGGACAGCTGTACACTAGTTTCCTACCTGGGCAGGACAGCTCTACACTAGTTTCCTACCTGGGCAGGACAGCTCTACACTAGTTTCATACCTGGGCAGGACAGCTCTACACTAGTTTCCTACCTGGGCAGGACAGCTGTACACTAGTTCCATACCTGGGCAGGACAGCTCTACACTAGTTCCATACCTGGGCAGGACAGCTCTACACTAGTTCCATACCTGGGCAGGACAGCTCTACACTAGTTCCATACCTGGGCAGGACAGCTCTACACTAGTTCCATACCTGGGCAGGACAGCTCTACACTAGTTCCATACCTGGGCAGGACAGCTCTACACTAGTTTCCTACCTGGGCAGGACAGCTCTACACTAGTTTCCTACCTGGGCAGGACAGTTTCCTACCTGGGCAGGACAGCTCTACACTAGTTTCCTACCTGGGCAGGACAGCTGCTACACTAGTTTCCTACCTGGGCAGGACAGTACACTAGTTTCCTACCTGGGCAGGACAGCTACAGTTTCCTACCTGGGCAGGACAGCTCTACACTAGTTTCCTACCTGGGCAGGACAGCTCTACACTAGTTTCCTACCTGGGCAGGACAGCTGTACACTAGTTTCCTACCTGGGCAGGACAGCTCTACACTAGTTTCCTACCTGGGCAGGACAGCTCTACACTAGTTTCCTACCTGGGCAGGACAGCTCTACACTAGTTTCCACCTGGGCAGGTTTACACTAGTTTCCTACCTGGGCAGGACAGCTAGTTTCCTACACTAGTTTCCTACCTGGGCAGGACAGCTCTACACTAGTTTCCTACCTGGGCAGGACAGCGCTACACTAGTTTCCTACCTGGGCAGGACAGCGCTACACTAGTTTCCTACCTGGGCAGGACAGCGCTACACTAGTTTCCTACCTGGGCAGGACAGCGCTACACTAGTTTCCTACCTGGGCAGGACAGCGCTACACCAGTTTCCTACCTGGGCAGGACACACTAGTTTACCCTACTACACTAGTTTCCTACCTGGGCAGGACAGCGCTACACTAGATTCCTACCTGGGCAGGACAGTTTCCTACCTGGGCAGGACAGCTCTACACTAGTTTCCTACCTGGGCAGGACAGCTCTACACTAGTTTCCTACCTGGGCAGGACAGCTCTACACTAGTTTCCTACCTGGGCAGGACAGCTCTACACTAGTTTCCTACCTGGGCAGGACAGCGCTACACTAGTTTCCTACCTGGGCAGGACAGCGCTACACTAGTTTCCTACCTGGGCAGGACAGCGCTACACTAGTTTCCTACCTGGGCAGGTATGCGCCGATGGGTATGGCCGCCAGGTCGAACGGACCAAAGCGCCTCCCAATCTCCTGGAAGGACGAGCAGTAGCCGGTGTCTCCAGCAAAGAAGAAGCGGTTGCAGGGCCCCAGGACAGACCAGCTCCCCCACAGCACCTGGTTATCGTCCGTGGGGGTGCGCTTGCACCAGTGCTGCGCCGGAGTACACACAAACGTGACCTCATCGTGACCTGGCACACAGTTCTCCTCCCACCAGTCTAACTCTATCACATTCTCACACCCGCTCTTCTGCATCCAGTCCATGAGTCCCAACGGCACAAACCATCGGAGATCCCCACCGAACCGCTCGTTCAACTGGGTCACGGTGCCCGCGTCCAGATGGTCATAGTGGGAGTGGCTGATGACAACCGCGTCGATCCGGGGGAGTTGATCAACCGTACAAGGGGGATCCCGGTACCTCTTGGGGCCCATGAACTGGAAGGGAGATGCCCTCTGGCTGAAGATGGGGTCAGTGAGGATGACCAGGCCGTCCATCTCTACCAGGACTGATGCGTGGCCCAGCCAGGTCACCCTGAGACCAGACCCCACGGCTCCGTCTGCTGCCTCGGGGTCACGGAGGAACCAAGGCTCCACTACTGGGAGCTCTTTGTCTAAGACCTGAGTAGCAGAACAACACAGACTTTAATATGGCGCGTTGGTATGAATGGATTCAGATTCATTCACCAGCTGAGACAGAGGATGAGGAAGAGGAGGGTAATAAAGGCGTCATCACTGAAAGCTCTTCATCTTTTCAACATGTCACTATTGCTTCAGTCATTTTCAAGTCACCAAACAAAATAACCAATTTAAAAAACTATTCATTTTTCTCTTTCCTGTTTGAATATGACCCTGGTTGGTTGAGTTGTTTGGAGTTAATTTGATTAAGTTATATCTGCATAAATCAAAACACAGATGATTTAACTCTTTAACACATCTTTCCTCTTTATCAGAAAGATGATGGGAAATAGAGTCGAGTCGGCGTTTCATTTTCCTTTTAAATAATGAGGCCTTTCCTTCCTGACCACTACATGTCTAGAGAACAGAGCCCAGGCCTTTCCTTCCTGACCACTACATGTCTAGAAAACAGAGCCCAGGCCTTTCCTTCCTGACCACTACATGTCTAGAAAACAGAGCCCAGGCCTTTCCTTCCTGACCACTACATGTCTAGAGAACAGAGCCCAGGCCTTTCCTTCCTGACCACTACATGTCTAGAGAACAGAGCCCAGGCCTTTCCTTCCTGACCACTACATGTCTAGAGAACAGAGCCCAGGCCTTTCCTTCCTGACCACTACATGTCTAGAGAACAGAGCCCAGGCCTTTCCTTCCTGACCACTACATGTCTAGAGAACAGAGCCCAGGCCTTTCCTTCCTGACCACTACATGTCTAGAGAACAGAGCCCAGGCCTTTCCTTCCTGACCACTACATGTCTAGAAAACAGAGCCCAGGCCTTTCCTTCCTGACCACTACATGTCTAGAAAACAGAGCCCAGCCCTTTCCTTCCTGACCACTACATGTCTAGAAAACAGAGCCAGTGTCTGAGTCTTTTAAATAATCAGGCCTTTCCTTCCTGACCACTACATGTCTAGAGAACAGAGCCCAGGCCTTTCCTTCCTGACCACTACATGTCTAGAAAACAGAGCCTAGGCCTTTCCTTCCTGACCACTACATGTCTAGAGAACAGAGCCCAGGCCTTTCTTTCCTGACCACTACATGTCTAGAGAACAGAGCCCAGGCCTTTCCCTTTCCTGACCACTACATGTCTAGAGAACAGAGCCCAGGCCTTTCCTTCCTGACCACTACATGTCTAGAGAACAGAGCCCAGGCCTTTCCTTCCTGACCACTACATGTCAGAGAGAACAGAGCCCAGGCCTTTCCTTCCTGACCACTACATGTCTAGAGAACAGAGCCCAGGCCTTTCCTTCCTGACCACTACATGTCTAGAGAACAGTCTAGAGAACAGACAGGCCCAGGCCTTTCCTTCCTGACCACTACATGTCTAGAGAACAGAGCCCAGGCCTTTCCTTCCTGACCACTACATGTCTAGAAAACAGAGCCCGTGTCTGAGTCATGAGGTGAGATTGATTTACAGCTGTCTAAAAATACCCCGGGGTTGTTACTAGAGCACAGTGTTTATGGAGCGGGAGGCATCCTCTGGAACAAACAGCTAACCTAACTGTGGACATGAGGCGCAGCGTTACAAATCACAGTAGACAAACTCTGACGTGCTCAGTCAGAGATCTGTAATGACAGACCTCAGGAGTCAGGACAGACAGAACAAGTTCAGTCAGGACAGGAGGTAATTGTTGGGTGTGAACTGTGTACAGTAAAAAATTATTATTATTTATCCTGTGGAGTTGTAGTACAGGTTTAGGTATTTGTGTAATAAGTTCATTATAATAAAGAGTGGACAGACTGGCATTGAGGCCCATCAGGTGTGGTTTGGTCGCTCAAATGAGTCCTCAGAGAGACCTATTAGATACCTCAGAGAGACCTATTAGATACCTCAGAGAGACCTATTAGATACCTCAGAGAGACCTATTAGATACCTCAGAGAGACCTATATCCGTCCAACGCGGCTTTTGTGGAGCGATGGGTAACGATGCTTCGAGGGTGACTGTTGTTGATGTGTGCAGAGGGTCCCTGGTTCGCACCCGGGTATGGGCGAGGGGACGGTTTAAAGTTATACTGTTACACTGGTCAGAGAGACCTATTAGATACGTCCAACGTCAGAATGTGTCTCACCTCTTTAGAGCTGGGTACATTGCTGTGATCCTTCTCCAGCAGGAAGAAGCGCAGCAGGGTGGACCAGGACGGGAACTTCCACGTGGACCAGGGGTTTGTGAAGCGGCCATGTTTGTCCCGGCTCGACCCAGTCACCTCCTCCTCCAACCGGTAGTCCAGACGGAAGCTCTTCCTGGAGGAGCGGGAGGAGCTGCTCTTCCTGAAGGAGTTGATCAAACAAACGCTTTTACTGACTATTGTGTCCAGACGGGAAATTTAGTGTGCAAACACACACACACACACAAACACACACACTCTCAAACACACACACACACAAACACACACACACAAACACTCCATACAGTTAGAAGCAGATGATCATAAAAACACAAAAATATGATGCTGCAGCTTCAGGAGCTGGATGGCAATAAAGTGCACATGAAAACCGCAAAGACGTTCATGATCTACCCCTACCGAGGCCCTGAGTCCTGCAGGGTGGAGGTGGGGGGGTCACGGGGCCGGACCACGGCTGGGGAACCCTCCTCCGTCCCTGGGGAATCTCCAGGAGAGACACCGCTCTCCTCCATCAACACCTGGTTCTCATGCACCTCTCCGCCTGCTCCTCCGCTCTCCTCCATGGGGGGACAGTGTTGGGCTCCGGGTCTATAGGGAGGGTAATAAACAAGAAATACAAATAAAAGTTTACAAATATGCTGGGGGGGGGGGGGGTACACAGATATTAATTCAGAAAGAAATCCTGCTCACAGTACAGTTAGTGGCTGTTTCTGTGGTTTGTCCCTGGACGGCCGACAGGGTCTTGTGAAATCACAGATGTGAAAACATGCTTATTGTGACACAGTTTAACCCTGTGCAACAGTTCCAAAAGAATCTCCCTGAACAGCCATCACCATCGCCGACTGTCTGCGAGATGTCAGCAACATGACTTTCACAGTCACCTACAGTATAACCTGGTCAGCAACATGACTTTCACAGTCACCTACAGTATAACCTGGTCAGGTCAACAACATGACTTTCACAGTCACCTACAGTATAACCTGGTCAGCAACATGACTTTCACAGTCACCTACAGTATAACCTGGTCAGCAACATGACTTTCACAGTCACCTACAGTATAACCTGGTCAGCAACATGACTTTCACAGTCACCTACAGTATAACCTGGTCAACAACATGACTTTCACAGTCACCTGCAGTATAGCCTGGTCAGCAACATGACTTTCACAGTCACCTACAGTATAACCTGGTCAGCAACATGACTTTCACAGTCACCTACAGTATAACCTGGTCAGCAACATGACTTTCACAGTCACCTACAGTATAACCTGGTCAACAACATGACTTTCACAGTCACCTACAGTATAACCTGGTCAACAACATGACTTTCACAGTCACCTACAGTATAACCTGGTCAGGTCAGCAACATGACTTTCACAGTCACCTACAGTATAACCTGGTCAGGTCAGCAACATGACTTTCACAGTCACCTACAGTATAACCTGGTCAGCAACATGACTTTCACAGTCACCTACAGTATAACCTGGTCAGCAACATGACTTTCACAGTCACCTACAGTATAACCTGGTCAGCAACATGACTTTCACAGTCACCTACAGTATAACCTGGTCAGCAACATGACTTTCACAGTCACCTACAGTATAACCTGGTCAACAACATGACTTTCACAGTCACCTACAGTATAACCTGGTCAGCACCATGACTTTCACAGTCACCTACAGTATAACATGGTCAACAACATGACTTTCACAGTCACCTACAGTATAACCTGGTCAGGTCAACAACATGACTTTCTCGGTCACCTACAGTATAGCCTGGTCAGCAACATGACTTTCACAGTCACCTACAGTATAACCTGGTCAGGTCAGCAACATGACTTTCACAGTCACCTACAGTATAACCTGGTCAGCAACATGACTTTCACAGTCACCTACAGTATAACATGGTCAGCAACATGACTTTCACAGTCACCTACAGTATAGCCTGGTCAGCAACATGACTTTCACAGTCACCTACAGTATAACCTGGTCAGCAACATGACTTTCACAGTCACCTACAGTATAACCTGGTCAACAACATGACTTTCACAGTCACCTACAGTATAGCCTGGTCAGCAAACAGTCACCTACAGTATAACCTGGTCAACAGTCACCTACAGTATAACCTGGTCAACAACATGACTTTCACAGTCACCTACAGTATAGCCTGGTCAACAACATGACTTTCACAGTCACCTACAGTATAGCCTGGTCAGCAACATGACTTTCACAGTCACCTACAGTAGAACCTGGTCAGCAACATGACTTTCACAGTCACCTACAGTATAACCTGGTCAACAACATGACTTTCACAGTCACCTACAGTAGAACCTGGTCAGCAACATGACTTTCACAGTCACCTACAGTATAACCTGGTCAACAACATGACTTTCACAGTCACCTACAGTATAACCTGGTCAGCAACATGACTTTCACAGTCACCTACAGTATAACCTGGTCAGCAACATGACTTTCACAGTCACCTACAGTATAACCTGGTCAGCAACATGACTTTCACAGTCACCTACAGTATAACCTGGTCAGCAACATGACTTTCACAGTCACCTACAGTATAACCTGGTCAGCAACATGACTTTCACAGTCACCTACAGTATAACCTGGTCAGCAACATGACTTTCACAGTCACCTGCAGTATAGCCTGGTCAGCAACATGACTTTCACAGTCACCTACAGTATAACCTGGTCAACAACATGACTTTCACAATCACCTACAGTATAACCTAGTCAACAACATGACTTTCAGTCACCTGCAGTATAGCCTGGTCAGCAACATGACTTTCACAGTCACCTACAGTATAACCTGGTCAACAACATGACTTTCACAGTCACCTACAGTATAACCTGGTCAACAACATGACTTTCACAGTCACCTACAGTATAACCTGGTCAGCAACATGACTTTCACAGTCACCTACAGTATAGCCTGGTCAACAACATGACTTTCACAGTCACCTACAGTATAGCCTGGTCAACAACATGACTTTCACAGTCACCTACAGTATAACCTGGTCAGGTCAGCAACATGACTTTCACAGTCACCTACAGTATAACCTGGTCAGCAACATGACTTTCACAGTCACCTACAGTATAACCTGGTCAACAACATGACTTTCACAGTCACCTACAGTATAACCTGGTCAGGTCAGCAACATGACTTTCACAGTCACCTACAGTATAACCTGGTCAGCAACATGACTTTCACAGTCACCTACAGTATAACCTGGTCAGCAACATGACTTTCACAGTCACCTGCAGTATAGCCTGGTCAGCAACATGACTTTCACAGTCACCTACAGTATAACCTGGTCAGCAACATGACTTTCACAGTCACCTACAGTATAACCTGGTCAACAACATGACTTTCACAGTCACCTGCAGTATAACCTGGTCAACAACATGACTTTCACAGTCACCTACAGTATAACCTGGTCAACAACATGACTTTCACAGTCACCTGCAGTATAGCCTGGTCAGCAACATGACTTTCACAGTCACCTACAGTATAACCTGGTCAGCAACATGACTTTCACAGTCACCTACAGTATAACCTGGTCAGCAACATGACTTTCACAGTCACCTACAGTATAACCTGGTCAACAACATGACTTTCACAGTCACCTACAGTATAACCTGGTCAGGTCAGCAACATGACTTTCACAGTCACCTACAGTATAACCTGGTCAACAACATGACTTTCACAGTCACCTACAGTATAACCTGGTCAGCAACATGACTTTCACAGTCACCTACAGTATAACCTGGTCAACAACATGACTTTCACAGTCACCTACAGTATAACCTGGTCAACAACATGACTTTCACAGTCACCTACAGTATAACCTGGTCAGCAACATGACTTTCACAGTCACCTACAGTATAACCTGGTCAACAACATGACTTTCACAGTCACCTACAGTATAACCTGGTCAACAACATGACTTTTTACTGGTTCCTACTTTGAATAAAAGACACAGTGTCCGTGAAGACTAGCTCACAGTGGACCGCACCTTTAATATACAACTACCTGAGTCCATTGTTTCAGCTGTGTCTTATCTCTGGACAGGTGGAAAGGCTCCAGCTCAGTCAAATGAAGAGGAAGTTACTGGCCTGCCAAACGCTACCTGACACATACAAGTCTGGATAATCCAGGTGAAAGTTATGATCCCTTATTGATGTCACTTGTTAAATCCACTTCAATCAGTGTAGATGAAGTGGAGGAGATCATTGAGACATGGATTGTGTGTGCCATTCGGGAGGCTGAATGGGCAAGACAAAAGATTTAAGTTATTTTGAACGGGGTATGGTAGTAGGTGCACTGGTTTGTGTCAAGAACTGCAACGCTGCTGGGTTTTTCACGCTCGACAGTTTTGCCATGGGTATGAAGAATAGTCCACCACCCAAAGAACATCCAGCCAACTTGACATGTTTGTAGGAAACACTGGAGTCAACGTGGGCCAGCATCCCTGTGGAACGCTTTCGACACCTTGTAGAGCCCATGACCCGACGAGTTGAGGCTGTTCTGAGGGCAATTTTCAGGGGGGTGGGGGTCGGGTGTTCCTAATGTCTGGTCTAATCAGTGTATATGTGCCTCCTGCCAATCTCTCTCTGAGCTACTGTATGGGCCCTCCACTGCTACCAGGAACTATGAAGCCTACGATACACAATGGTACAGGTGAACGATGTCATTTACAAAATTGCCTCCAACACTCTACTCAGCAACTTGGATGTAATCTATCCCAGTGCCATCCGTTTTGTCACCAAAGCCCCATATACTACCCACCACTGTGACCTGTATGCTCTCGTTGGCTGGCCCTCGCCACATTTTCGCCAAACCAGGTCATCTATAGAAGTCTTTGCGAGGTAAAGCCCCGCCTTATCTCAGCTCACTGGTCTCCATAGCAACACCCACCCGTAGCACGCACTCCAGCAGGTATATTTCACCGGCCATCCCCAAAGCCAACACCTCCTTTGGCCGCCTTTCCTTCCAGTTCTCTGCTGCCAATGACTGGAACGACTTTCAAAAATCACTGAAGCTGGAGACTTACATCTCCCTCACTAACTTTAATCATCAGCTGTCAGAGCAGCTCACAGATCACTGTACCTGTACACAGCCCATCTGTAAATAGCCCACCCAACTACCTCATATTGTTGTTGTTGTTGCTCTTTTGCACCCCAGTATCTCTTCTTGCACATCTGTCACTCCAGTGTTGATGGTAAATTGTCATTATTTCACCACTATGGTCTATTCATTGCCTTGCCCCCTAAACGTACTACATTTAAACACGCTGTATACAGATGTTTCTATTGTGTTTTGACTGTACGTTTGTTTATCCAATGTGTAACTCTGTGTTGTTGGTTTTTGTCGAACTGCTTTGCTTTATCTTGGCCAGGTCTCAGTTGTAAATGAGAACTTGTTCTCAACTGGCCTACCTGGTTAAATAAAAGGTCAAATAACCCCAACCCCATTCCTGTGTCAACCCTGTTCACAGTAGCTTCTGTTTTCAAGGTGTAAGTACAGACTGAAGAGGCTACTGTATAGCTGTCACCTAGGCCCTATAGTGACACATGTAGAGTAGAGCTGTGTAGTTGTCCACTAGTCCTATTTACGGCGTCCCCTTACAACGCTATACATTTCACGTTGCCTACTGTGGAGCTCTGTCGCACGTATTGGCCTATTGAATGGCTTCAATAGACCCATAATAAACCACCAGAGAAGTACAACAAATGTTTCTTTGTTGATCCGACCAAAGAACAAAACAAACGGATCACTAGAAAGAATTGCTGCTATATCGAGAAGATTTATCGCGATAATAAAAACAGATAGTCAATAGAAAGAACCTTAACTAAAAAGAGAGCACAAGAAATGTGGTGAACTAAGCAGAACAACGGAGACAATCGATCATTCGCAGCCTACGTCACAGTCACAACAACGCAGTCAATAAAATACTACCTGAAAACGTATAGAATAAGTCAAGGGCGACTTGTAAAATCCGTCAGTGGCGCGACATTTCTTCTGATAGTGTTACGGCGAGATATCCGCAGAACTGTGTGGGGAAAAGTGCCCTGCAAGCACCGCCAATGTTCCCACAACGCACTGGTACCAGCCTACCAGGCAAGGCTTCTGACGTCGGTGAAAAACCCTACCATGTGACGAAATTAAAGCAGCCTAGCCTATTAAAATCCTCCTCTTTCCGATGCAAGAAACTACCCATTCATTTGCAATTGCAATGACAATATGTTTATGAAATACTTCTAAAAAATAGCTCAAAACATTATTTGTCGGAATATCTAAACTAGACCGTTGGTCAATGGTGCACGTATTAATCCTATAATAATGCTCTTACAGACTGGAGATATTTACCCAAGTGAGCGAAGACACCAACTAGCAGCTGAAAGCTCCAAACATAAATATTTATTGACAAGGCCCAAGTTACAGTACAAAGTGAATGTAACACGTCAGCACAACAGTGCACTGGGACGCGTTTAGTATGACGCAACGTTTTGGGACGTTCAGACAGCCTATTTCTATGTAAAAACAAACATGCGCCTGACATGTAGAATAAGGAATCACATCAGCTCTATTCCGGACATTTCTATCTGCAACGTTCGAGAACGTTTGGCGACCGAACATGGCCCTGTTTAGCCTATTGGGCGTGTTTACGTAATGAGCTACAAGTGGATACATTGTAGCAAGTAAAGCCACCCGAGTGGAAGTACCGAGTAGTTCGTCTTCTGTTGAATGAGTTGTGCACTTAAAAGAATACACATTGAAACCCAATTTAAAAGTTGTTTTGTACGCTGACAAATATTCACCTTGACAAAGTTCCCTTCGCTGTGTTCAGAACACTTGCGGCTCGGTGAATACACCTTGAAAGTGGAGTTTTCCAAACTCGTGGAGTGAAGATGCATTTGGAAGCAGCCATAGTCTGAATGCGTTGGTTAGTTGACTTGGTCTAGTTGGCCTAACCATAATTGCTTAGATTACAATTATAGAAACATCAAACTAGTAACGGTATTGTGTTTACAACAGGAACTCTTGAAAGTTGGTCACAGTTGGTTTAACAGTAGATTAGCTACTTCCTTACTTCCTTGCTTGGTCACGAATTTAAAGAAACAGCCATGTTGACAAAAAATGTATTTAATAGTGCAATCATTATCACTTGGCATTAAAAACATATATATATTTTTTTTAAAGTTGCAAATATGTACATCAGTGCCCTTTAACCAGGCAAACGCTATAACGCCAAGCTTAGATTTCTCTGTCAGAAGTCCAAACTCTTTCATGTTGCAGCTTCTGGCAATGTAGCCCATCTGATCAGTCAAACGCCCCCTCCTTCTCTTTCTCCCCCATCACTCTGGATTCTCCATGGTTCAGGACAAAGAAGTGCTCCACATTCAACCCATTCTTCTCCATGGCCTCCCTGAGTCTCACTGGAGGCTCTAAGTAAAACTGGGAGAGAGAGATACAAAGGGAAATATGAACAATATTAGCTAGGCTCTTTCCTTTGCATCGGGTTAAAAAAATGAGTTGAAAGAAAATTATAGAGAAAGAGAGAGAGCAGAATAGTTGGAAAGGATGGAGATGGAGAGGGAGGAGATGGAGATGGAGAGGGAGGGGGAGAGGGAGGAGATGGAGATGGAGATGGAGAGGGAGGAGATGGATGGAGAGGGAGGAGATGGAGATGGAGAGGGGGGAGAGGGAGGAGATGGAGAGGGAGG
>NW_024609738.1:247500-252500 GCF_018296145.1 Oncorhynchus tshawytscha
GGTAGAACCGGAGCAGGGAGGCAGAGGAGGGGTACGTTGCTGTGGTCCTTCTCTAGTAGGTAGAACCTGTGGTCCTTATCTAGTAGGAGCAGGGAGGCAGAGGAGGGGTACGTTGCTGTGGTCCTTCTCTAGTAGGTAGAACCGGAGCAGGGAGGCAGAGGAGGGGTACGTTGCTGTGGTCCTTATCTAGTAGGTAGAACCGGAGCAGGGAGGCAGAGGAGGGGTACGTTGCTGTGGTCCTTATCTAGTAGGTAGAACCGGAGCAGGGAGGCAGAGGAGGGGTACGTTGCTGTGGTCCTTATCTAGTAGGTAGAACAGGGAGGCAGAGGAGGGGAGCAGGCAGGGGGAGGTCCTTCAGAGGAGGGGAACCGGAGCAGGGAGGCGTTGCTGTGGTCCTTATCTAGTAGGTAGAACCGGAGCAGGGAGGCAGAGGAGGGGTACGTTGCTGTGGTCCTTATCTAGTGGGCCAGAGGAGGGGTACGTTGCTGTGGTCCTTATCAGTAGGTGAGGCAGAGAGGGGGTACTTGGTCCTCCCAGAGGAGGGGTAGGTTGCTGTGGTCCTTATCTAGTAGGTAGAACCGGAGCAGGGAGGCGTGGATCTGGTTATGACGGAGCAGGGAGGCTCCTGTGGTCTCCACATCTTGACCCTCCTGGATCCTGTGGTCCCCTGTCCCCCCCTGTGGTCCTGTCCCCCGGTGGTTCAGGGATGGCGTGTTGGGTGTTCGTGGTTCCTCTCCTGTCCCCCGGTGGTTCAGGGATGGCGTGTTGGGTGTGCGTGGTTCCTCTCCTGTCCCCTGGGCTTCCCCCTGCTCTGCCATGGCCTCAAGTCCCTGTTCCTCTGGTCTGTGTGGGACACAACATCAAGTTCTGCAGTTGTTGTGGTGCTATATCTCTTGACAGAAGTTCTGTGAGTCAACTGGACAGATTTTTCAGACGGGTGCTGCATAAATGTAGAGCTGAAAACCCAAACCAGGAAGTAGAGCTGAAAACATAAACCAGGAAGTAGAGCTGAAAACCCAAACCAGGAAGTAGAGCTGAAAACCCAAACCAGGAAGTAGAGCTGAAAACATAAACCAGGAAGTAGAGCTGAAAACACAAACCAGGAAGTAGAGCTGAAAACACACACCAGGAAGTAGAGCTGAAAACACAAACCAGGAAGTAGAGCTGAAAACACAAACCAGGAAGTAGAGCTGAAAACACAAACCAGGAAGTAGAGCTGAAAACACAAACCAGGAAGTAGAGCTGAAAACACACACCAGGAAGTAGAGCTGAAAACCCATACCAGGAAGTGGAGCTGAAAACACAAACCAGGAAGTTGGACCCATAAGGTTATTGCTCTATAAAGTCTTGGAAGATAGCAACAATACAAGGCACTATATGCTAGCCTATAATATAATCTTGGCCAACAACTGTTTCTTATTGTTCCTGTAAACTGGTTACCAGTTTCCTTATAACTTAGGTAAGTCTCACCTTGTGTGTGAAAACTTTTTCCTGGAGTTCAAAGGGCATCACCCATATCACCCATATCACCACAACGGATTGATTCACAAATATGATTCATTCATTTTGAAAACTTCAAATGGATTACAATAAATCAATTACAACATGATTGAAGCTGCCCGTTATACCAATGATATATCAATACTAACATACGTGGTATTAGTAAGATATAACTATAGAAAACATACCTAAAACTGAACCCCTCAAAATGAATACATACATCTATGCATGTCTATAAAACATTCTAATGCAGATATCAGATATGTACAAACTGACTGTGAATCATCTCTTACTTTATCCTGGTCCAGTGAAGAGGTCTCTCCTGCACCTTATCCTGGTCCAGTGAAGAGGTCTCTCCTGCACCTTATCCTGGTCCAGTGAAGAGGTCTCTCCTGCACCTTATCCTGGTCCAGTGAAGAGGTCTCTCCTGCACCTTATCCTGGTCCAGTGAAGAGGTCTCTCCTGCACCTTATCCTGTCCAGTGAAGAGGTCTCTCCTGCACCTTATCCTGGTCCAGTGAAGAGGTCTCTCCTGCACCTTATCCTGGTCCAGTGAAGAGGTCTCTCCTGCACCTTATCCTGGTCCAGTGAAGAGGTCTCTCCTGCACCTTATCCTGGTCCAGTGAAGAGGTCTCTCCTGCACCTTATCCTGGTCCAGTGAAGAGGTCTCTCCTGCAGGGATTAGAGACGAGCTTAGACCACCTCTACACAACGTCCTCCTCGTGTACGGTAAGACCACCTCTACACAACGTCCTCCTTGTGTACGGTAAGACCACCTCTACACAACGTCCTCCTTGTGTACGGTAAGACCACCTCTACACAACGTCCTCCTTGTGTACGGTAAGACCACCTCTACACAACCTCCTCCTTGTGTACGGTAAGACCACCTCTACACAACGTCCTCCTGGTGTACGGTAAGACCACCTTTACACAACGTCCTCCTTGTGTACGGTAAGACCAGACCACCAGAAGAAGTCTTACACAACGTCCTCCTTGTGTACGGTAAGACCACCTCTACACAACGTCCTCCTCGTGTACGGTAAGACCACCTGCACTACGGTAAGACCACCTCTACACAACGTCCTTCCACGGTAAGACCACCTCTACACAAGGGGTAAGACCACCTCTGGTGTACTTCAGTACAACGTCCTGTCGTGAGAGTACGGTAAGACCACCTCTAAACAAACCTCCTCCAAGACGGTAAGACCACCTCTACACAACGTCCTCCTGGTGTACGGTAAGACCACCTCTACACAACGTCCTCCTGGTGTACGGTAAGACCACCTCTACACAACGTCCTCCTGGTGTACGGTAAGACCAGCCAGTCCAATTCTTCCTCGTTGCACTTTGTTACTCAGAATGAAGTCTGTCCATATCAATGATTGCCACACTCTTATTGCCGTCACCAGGGAGACAGTTGCACTGCATGTCCCTTCCATTACCACCAGGGGTCACTCTCCTTACTTCAGTACAGTGTGTGAGAGCTAAAAAAATACAAGATAAACCGAAGCAGTCCAGTCCAGGAAGGACTGCATGTCCCCTCCATTACCACCAGGGGTCACTCTCCTTACTTCAGTACAGTGTGTGAGAGCTAAAAAAAATACAAGATAAACCGAAGCAATACAATAAACTATCAATGATAATTATGACACAAATAGAAAAACAACCCAGAGACAACACTTAGTTCCATTTGTTTTATTATTATTTCACCATGCTACAAAACACAGGGGGTTGTTGGCAGTGATGGAATATTGTATGAACATTGTTGTAGACATCTAAATACACACTATGGTTTTTCATCCGGTCAAAAAATACTAACATTCTGGTAAACACATTTCCAGAACAGAAAAATGCAAATATCAAAATCTCCTCCCTCCCACCAATGTAAAGTCCATACAATATGAAGTCATGTTTTTCAACAGGAGACCCAATGGGCTGTTCACTGGTTCAATCAACAAAATGACGGTCAACCAACGTGGAATAGACGTTGAACTGCCGTCTGTGCCCAGTGAGTAATGAATTGTTTCATTCACTGCGTAGTTCTTTATAGTGTCTGGTGTTCTGAGACCCAAAACAGCGGAAATAAGGAATGTTTACATCTTAAATGGAACCAACGGAACCCATTCTAGAACTCCGTGAAAATCATCATATTCTAGAATTGAAAAAAGGAGTTTGGCAAATAATCCATTTTTTCCACTAACAGTTCCTTTCTTTAATAAACAACATCTATTAAACTACTTTTTGTACAATTCCTATAGTTTACAAACTCTTTTAAAATGTAGGTAGAAAAAAATATAATGCAAGTTAGAACCCAAAAATAATGATTTGTACAATATGATACAATGAGAGAACAGGTAACAGAAGACGACACTCTGGAACCCAAACTCCTCCTATGAAACATGGCTGTCAGACAGCATTGTGTAGGAAACACTGTCCCTTTCTGTTTCCTTGTTCACAACGACGTTCGGAAGGAAAATTCAGACTGAACTAAGACATTCTACAACAACCACCAGGGGGCCCCTGTACAAATGGACTATTGTTTGCAGGGTCGGGGGTCAATTCCCTTTCAGTTCTGTCCATCCAGGAAACAAAACTGACATTTCAAATCGACTCTGAATTGACTGAATAGTCAAATAAATTGGACCCCAAACCTGCTGGAAGGAACCTGGAACATGATGATGTCACACAGGAACACCAACGGTAGGATTTGGGTACTTTCAGTACAGCCAGCATGAACAAACCCATTAGTACAGCTGCATTGTGGAACATCCTCATTTGGCATTTATACATACACACCATCTGTCTGTACACTAGTAGTGGCTAAAGTGACTGTGGTGTACCAAGACGTTGACCCCGAGACATGGCCGAAGACTCCAGGCTTGGGGTCAATTCCATTCCGTCAATTCAGAAAGTAAACCAAGTTCCAATTCCACATGTTCCTCGTTGAAAAGCATCGAAGAGAATTGGAATTTCAGTGTACTTCCTGAATCGACTGGGATTGAAATGGAATTGAGCCCAACCCTGGTAGGCCCACTAACATAACACACCATTGGAGGCCACAGCCATTAGGGCAACAAGGAAGTCAGCTTCAAATAGCGACACGAGTGTTGACTTTAAAACCATTTCAGTTTATGATCAGCACTATAAAAGATTGGTACCGAGAGAGAGATTGGTGAGGAGGTCCGTCATTCAAAGAGACCTCGCTGTTTGGCACATCACCTGCAAGCTAAACTTACACAGGCACTCGGAATAACAGGTAGCCTGGGTACCAGTCTGTTTGTGCCGTCATGCCAACGCCCTGTCACTCATTTGTTTGGCTTGACAATGACAGCGAAGGAGTAGACAAGAGCACAGACTGATCTGGGACCAGGCTAGAAGTCAAGGTGTTTCACTCCCTTCTTTAATTAGGTATCAAATGACCTCAGGAATAAAATAGTGTTATATTGGTGTGTACCTGGTACCATCAGTCCCCTTTCAGTATAGCCTGGGTACCAGTCTGCT